>NC_086452.1:2858119-2940619 GCF_028390025.1 Pseudophryne corroboree
GCAGAAGGGGAAGGGGCGGGTATACAGCATCCAGAAGACGGGGGGGGGGGGATGTACACTGCAGGCAGAAGGGGAAGGGGCGGGTATACAGCATCCAGAAGACGGGGGGGGGGGATGTACAACCACATGCAGAAGGGGAAGGGGCGGGGTATACAGCATCCAGAAGATGGGGGGGGGGGGATGTACACCGCAGGCAGAAGGGGGGAGGGGCGGGGTATACAGCATCCAGAAGGGGGGGGGGATGTACACCACATGCAGAAGGGGAAGGGGCGGGTATACAGCATCCAGAAGACGGGGGGGGTGATGTACACCCACATGCAGAAGGGGGAAGGGGCGGGTATACAGCATCTGGAAGACGGGGGGGGGGGGAGATGTACATCGCACGCAGAAGACGGTGGGGGTAGGGGGGCCTTATTCAGAGTGGTTTATCAAACCAAAAAAAATCACACTAATGAGCAAAAACCATGTGCACAGGTGGGGCAGATGTAACATATGCAGAGAGAGTTAGATGTGGGTTGGGTTATTTTGTTTCTGTGCAGGGGTAAATACTGGCTGCTTTATTTCTACACTGCAATTTAGATTTCAGTTTTGAACACAACACCCACCCCAAATTTAACTCTCTCTGCAACATGTTACAATCTGCCCCCACCTGCAGTGCACATGGTGTTACCCAGGTCTCTCTGCACACGTTACATCTGCCCCATCTGCAGTGCACATGGTGTTACCCAGGTCTCTCTGCACACGTTACATCTGCCCCACCTGCAGTGCAGCATGGTGTTACCAATGTCTCTCTGCACATGTTACATCTGCACCCCCCCCCCCCCCCTGCACTGCACATGGTTTTGCCCAGTTGTGTGCTTTTTTTGTTTGCTAACAAACCTGAATAAGGCTCTAGGCACACCTCTGAGGCATTCTGGGCACACCTCGAGCAGCAGACTTTACTCTCATCCTATCCTCCTTTGCTTATTGGATCATAGAGAAAAAGTGTCTTTGAACCAAACTATTTCATAGAAAAAAGCAACAGATAAACAAACCCTGTTGATAAAAAGCTGCATGATCAGAGTAATAATTCCCAGTGTACGACAGAGACCAGACCCGGCTCCCAGCTTCTGTCCTTCCACCAGGGAGTCACACATTACCAGTGTACGACAGAGACCAGACCCGGCTCCCAGCTTCTGTCCTTCCTCCAGGGAGTCACACATTACCAGTGTACGACAGAGACCAGACCCGGCTCCCAGCTTCTGTCCTTCCACCAGGGAGTCACACATTACCAGTGTACGACAGAGACCAGACCCGGCTCCCAGCTTCTGTCCTTCCACCAGGGAGTCACACATTCCCAGTGTACGACAGAGAACCAGACCCGGCTCCCAGCTTCTGTCCTTCCACCAGGGAATCACACATTCCCAGTGTATGACAGAGACCCGGCTCCCAGCTTCTGTCCTTCCACCAGGGAGTCACACATTCCCAGTGTACGACAGAGACCACAACTGGCTCCCAGCTTCTGTCCTTCCACCAGGGAGTCACACATTCCCAGTGTACGACAGAGACCAGACCCGTCTCCCAGCTTCTGTCCTTCCACCAGGGATTCACACATTCCCAGTGTACGACAGAGACCAGACCCGGCTCCTAGCTTCTGTCCTTCCACCAGGGAGTCACACATTCCCAGTGTATGACAGAGACCACAACTGGCTCCCAGCTTCTGTCCTTCCACCAGGGAGTCACACATTCCCAGTGTATGACAGAGACCACAACTGGCTCCCAGCTTCTGTCCTTCCAACAGGGAGTCACACATTCCCAGTATACGACAGAGACCAGACCCGTCTCCCAGCTTCTGTCCTTCCACCAGGGAGTCACACATTCCCAGTGTATGACAGAGACCACAACTGGCTCCCAGCTTCTGTCCTTCCAACAGGGAGTCACACATTCCCAGTGTACGACAGAGACCAGACCCGTCTCCCAGCTTCTGTCCTTCCACCAGGGAGTCACACATTCCCAGTGTATGACAGAGACCACAACTGGCTCCCAGCTTCTGTCCTTCCACCAGGGAGTCACACATTCCCAGTGTATGACAGAGACCACAACTGGCTCCCAGCTTCTGTCCTTCCAACAGGGAGTCACACATTCCCAGTATACGACAGAGACCAGACCCGGCTCCCAGCTTCTGTCCTTCCACCAGGGATTCACACATTCCCAGTGTACGACAGAGACCAGACCCGGCTCCCAGCTTCTGTCCTTCCACCAGGGAGTCACACATTCCCAGTGTATGACAGAGACCACAACTGGCTCCCAGCTTCTGTCCTTCCACCAGGGAGTCACACATTCCCAGTGTACGACAGAGACCACAACTGGCTCCCAGCTTCTGTCCCTCCACCAGGGATTCACACATTCCCAGTGTACGACAGAGATCAGACCCGTCTCCCAGCTTCTGTCCTTCCACCAGGGAGTCACACATTCCCAGTGTACGACAGAGACCAGACCCGGTTCCCAGCTTCTGTCCTTCCACCAGGGAGTCACACATTCCCAGTGTACGACAGAGACCAGACCCGGCTCCCAGCTTCTGTCCTTCCACCAGGGAGTCACACATTCCCAGTGTACGACAGAGACCAGACCCGGCTCCCAGCTTCTGTCCTTCCACCAGGGAGTCACACATTCCCAGTGTACGACAGAGACCAGACCCAGCTCCCAGCTTCTGTCCTTCCACCAGGGAGTCACACATTCCCAGTGTACGACAGAGACCAGACCCAGCTCCCAGCTTCTGTCCTTCCACCAGGGAGTCACACATTACCAGTGTACGACAGAGACCAGACCCGACTCCCAGCTTCTATCCTTCCACCAGGGATTCACACATTCCCAGTGTACGACAGAGAACAGACCCGGTTTCCAGCTTCTGTCCTTCCACCAGGGAGTCACACATTCCCAGTGTACGACAGAGACCAGACCCGGCTCCCAGCTTCTGTCCTTCCACCAGGGAGTCACACATTCCCAGTGTACGACAGAGACCAGACCCGGCTCCCAGCTTCTGTCCTTCCACCAGGGAGTCACACATTCCCAGTGTACGACAGAGACCAGACCCGGCTCCCAGCTTCTGTCCTTCCACCAGGGAGTCACACATTCCCAGTGTACGACAGAGACCAGACCCAGCTCCCAGCTTCTGTCCTTCCACCAGGGAGTCACACATTCCCAGTGTACGACAGAGACCAGACCCAGCTCCCAGCTTCTGTCCTTCCACCAGTGATTCACACATTCCCAGTGTATGACAGAGACCAGACCCGGCTCCCAGCTTCTATCCTTCCACCAGGGATTCACACATTCCCAGTGTACGACAGAGAACAGACCCGGTTTCCAGCTTCTGTCCTTCCACCAGGGAGTCACACATTCCCAGTGTATGACAGAGACCCGGCTCCCAGCTTCTGTCCTTCCACCAGGGAGTTACACATTCCCAGTGTACGACAGAGACCACAACTGGCTCCCAGCTTCTGTCCTTCCACCAGGGAGTCACACATTCCCAGTGTACGACAGAGACCAGACCCGTCTCCCAGCTTCTGTCCTTCCACCAGGGATTCACACATTCCCAGTGTACGACAGAGACCAGACCCGGCTCCCAGCTTCTGTCCTTCCACCAGGGAGTCACACATTCCCAGTGTATGACAGAGACCACAACTGGCTCCCAGCTTCTGTCCTTCCACCAGGGAGTCACACATTCCCAGTGTACGACAGAGACCAGACCCGTCTCCCAGCTTCTGTCCTTCCACCAGGGATTCACACATTCCCAGTGTACGACAGAGACCAGACCCGGCTCCCAGCTTCTGTCCTTCCACCAGGGAGTCACACATTCCCAGTGTATGACAGAGACCACAACTGGCTCCCAGCTTCTGTCCTTCCACCAGGGATTCACACATTCCCAGTGTACGACAGAGAACAGACCCAGATCACAGCTTCTGTCCTTCCACCAGGGATTCACACATTCCCAGTGTACGACAGAGACCAGACCCGGCTCCCAGCTTCTGTCCTTCCACCAGGGATTCACACATTACCAGTGTACGACAGAGACCAGACCCGGCTCCCAGCTTCTGTCCTTCCACCAGGGAGTCACACATTCCCAGTGTACGACAGAGACCAGACCTGGCTCCCAGCTTCTGTCCTTCCACCAGGGATTCACACATTCCCAGTGTACGACAGAGACCAGACCCGGCTCCCAGCTTCTGTCCTTCCACCAGGGAGTCACACATTCCCAGTGTACGACAGAGACCAGACCCGGCTCCCAGCTTCTGTCCTTCCACCAGGGAGTCACACATTCCCAGTGTACGACAGATACCAGACCCAGCTCCCTGCTTCTGTTCTTCCAACAGGGATTTACACATTCCCAGTGTACGACAGGGACCACAACTGGCTCCCAGCTTCAGTCCTTCCACCAGGGAGTCACACATTCCCAGTGTACGACAGAGACCAGACCCGGCTCCCAGCTTCTATCCTTCCACCAGGGATTCTCACATTCCCAGTGTACGACAGAGACCAGACCCGGCTCCCAGCTTCTATCCTTTACACCAGGGATTCACACTGGACCGCAGGGGTGGCGGGGTGGCTATCTGCTTCAAAAAAGAACTTAAACTTAGGGTCCACCCTATTGAAATTACTCGCTCATTTGAGTGCATTGCTGCCCAGAGTTCGACAGGATTAGGTTTCAGAGTACTTCTCATCTACCGGCCACCTGGAGATGGAAAGATATTTCTACAAGAAATTGCAGACACTGTTGCTGGCCTGGTTCTGGAACATCAAAGATGGCTCATCCTCGGGGATTTCAATGCATGGGTGGATGATGAGCTCTCACGCCTTGGCCAAGACCTCCTGTGCACAATGAATGGTCTGGGCTTCACACAGATAATTCCCTCTGCCACACATAAAAGTGGTCACACTCTTGATCTTGTCTTTCAGATTGGATTAGAAGTCACTGACCTAAAAATAAACCCAGTCATCTGGTCAGACCACTACTCCCTCTGGTTCTCAGTTGCAACCCCTCAAATAAGATCTCTGCCCGTGGAGTTGACCAGGTACCGTCCAAGGAGGGGTATGACTCCCCAGGCTCTTGCAGCAAATATGGATCTCTCTGCTATACTGGGTGCCTGTGAAGATCCCTGTTCCCTAGTCCGTTATTATAATAGGGATGTTAAGGCTGCAATTGATATTATCGCCCCTGTGCGTATAAGACCTCGTAAACCACATCGTCAAGCTCCATGGTACGACAACAGTGTTAGTGAGCTCAAGAAAAGGGGGCGTAGACTGGAAAGACGATGGAGGAAGACTAACCTAGTGGATGACAAAATAAAACTAATAAAGCATAACGAAGAATATCAATCGACAATCACTCGCAAGAAATCACAGTTCCTGTCAAATGAGATCACAGCAGCAAACAATAGGCCAGCTCAACTTTTCCGCACAGTGGAGATGCTTTGCAAGCCAGCATGCCTGCAGACTGATGAGACCCTTTCCCAAGCAAGATGCAACGAGTTTGCAAACTTCTTTGCAGATAAAATATCCACCATCCGGGCTGGAATATCCACAGTGCCATCAAAGGAGAGCCAAACTACAAAGCCTGCCAATATAAGCTACCTGCCTTCATGGACCAGCTTTGACCCAGTGGATGTAAAGGACACTGCTGAAATTGCTCGGATTTTGCGTCCCACCACCTGTGGTCTGGACCCAGCCTCAACCAAGCTTCTAATAGGTTGTACGGATATAATCGGTCCTGTCTTTGCAAAAATTGTTCAATGCTCTTTGCAGACAGGCATTTTTCCTGGACCCCTAAAGGAAGCAATTGTTAGACCACTTCTTAAAAAACCTAATTTAGATCCCGACTGCATGTCCAACTACAGACCGGTGTCAAACCTTCCTTTCCTAGGAAAGGTTATTGAGAAAGTGGTTGCAAATCAACTGGAAACTCGCCTGACAACCCATGATATTTATGATCCATTTCAATCAGGATTCAGGAGAAGACATAGCACTGAAACAGCCCTGGTGTGTGTGTTAAATGATCTTCTGATGGCAAAAGACAGAGGTGACTGTTCAATATTAATCCTTCTGGATCTCTCGGCAGCATTTGATACCGTGGACCACGGGCTTCTGATTGAGCGACTGATACACTTCTGTGGTCTGGATGGCACAGTCCTAAACTGGTTCAAATCATTTCTCACAGGCAGGTCACAGAGAGTATCATCTGGATTATACTCATCACCACCAGTGCCATTGCCATGTGGTGTCCCACAAGGTTCTATACTATCCCCCATGCTTTTTGCAGTATACATGCTCCCATTGGGCGAAATAATCAGGCGCCATGGCCTGGTCTACCACTGCTATGCAGATGATACACAACTGTACTTGTCCTTTGCTCCGGGCACTGATAACCCAGTAGCAACCCTGAATGGCTGTCTAGCTGAACTACAGGAGTGGATGAGCGCCAGTTGGCTGCGACTGAACCCGGATAAAACAGAGGTCCTTATAATACGACCGCAACATCAAAGGACAAGACTGCAGCATAGCCAACCAACTGGACTTACACTCGGGGATTCAGAATTACAGACCAGTGATCATGTGCGGAATCTTGGCGTTGTCCTGGATGATGGCTTGACACTTAAACATCAGATATCAGCCACAATCAAATCCTCATTCTTTCACCTGAGGAACATAGCCAGAATCAAGCACTTAATTCCCTCAGATGATATGCCAAAAGTCATACATGCATTTGTATCATCTCGATTAGACTACTGTAATGCCCTCTACCTTGGTCTACCAGCAAAAGAATTGCAACGCTTACAGCTGGTGCAAAACACAGCTGCCAGGCTGTTAACCAACCAGCCCCGTTCCAGCCACATAACACCCATCCTCTACTCCCTTCACTGGCTGCCTGTAAGATGGCGAATCCTCTTCAAGATTGGCTTACTGAGTTTCAAAGCATTACACGACCAAGGCCCAAGGTACCTGAAACAGCTTCTGATCCCATACTGCCCCACTCGATTACTGCGATCTGTAGATGAAGGACTTTTAGCAGTACCTAGAATCTACCGTAATTCATCTGGGGGTCGAGCTTTTAGTCATGCGGCTCCGACTCTATGGAACTCACTTCCCCGCACAGTGCGAGAGGCCCCAACTATAGAATCCTTCAAAAGTAGACTCAAGACTTTCCTGTTTTCTCAAGCATTTCCATAGTGTCTCTTTTAGTATCTTCATGCTTCTGTATTTTATGAAAAATGTACTTCATTATTTTTCTGTACTATATTATGCTGTGTATCTGTTAAGCGCCTTGAGTCCTATTGGAGAAAGAGCGCTATATAAATAAAATTATTATTATTATTATTATTATTCCCAGTGTACGACAGAGACCAGACCCGGCTCCCAGCTTCTGTCCTTCCACCAGGGAGTCACACATTCCCAGTGTACGACAAAGACCAGACCCGTCTCCCAGCTTCTGTCCTTCCACCAGGGAGTCACACATTCCCAGTGTTCGACAAAGACCAGACCTGGCTCCCAGCTTCTGTCCTTCCACCAGGGAGTCACACATTCCCAGTGTTCGACAGAGACCAGACCCGGCTCCCAGCTTCTGTCCTTCCACCGGGGAGTCACACATTCCCAGTGTACGACAGAGACCAGACCTGGCTCCCAGCTTCTATCCTTCCCCCAGGGATTCACAAATGAAAGTAATTCAGTATAATATATTGCCACAGTCTTCATCCAGCAGACGCCATGCTTTATATAATACAACAATTAACTTGCTAAATAAATAGCGTTTTATTATGAACCCACGGAGGAATTTCTGCTCTTGTATCAATTTTTAATTTGTGAGATTGTTAATTTAAATTGGAAACACGTCTTGGAGCTTGGAATGAAATACATTGCAGCTTAGGCCGATGATTTGTATGTAGTACTGGACGCACAGATTTCAGCATTACATGCAAATATCTTTTATTGAGCAACGTGATTATTTTCTTGCTAAAATATCTTTATCTAGAACAGCTGATGGAAATACAGAAATCAGTATAACAGGAGAAAGAGGAATCACATCCTGTGAGCAGAGAGTGTAAGACCAGATCCTAGTGAGGAGCGGGTTCGGTTTCTCGGAAACCGAACCCCCCCCAACTTCACGCTTTTTACACGGGTCCGAGGCAGACTCGGATCTTCCCGCCTTGCTCGGTTAACCCGAGCGCGCCCGAACGTCATTATCCCGCTGTCGGATTCTCGCGAGGCTCGGATTCTATCGCGAGACTCGGATTCTATATAAGGAGCCGCGCGTCGCCGCCATTTTCACACGTGCATTGAGATTGATAGGGAGAGGACGTGGCTGGCGTCCTCTCCGTTTAGAATAGAAATAGATAGTGAGAGTGAGACACTTGATTTACTGGAGCTTAGGAGTACTCAGAGAGTGCAGAGTTTACTAGTGACTGACCAGTGACCACCAGTGCAGTTTTATTATTATTTAATATAATCCGTTCTCTGCCTGAAAAAAAACGATACACAGTGACACAGTAACAGTATACCATATCTGTGCTCAGCCTCAGTGTGCTGCATCATCTATGTATATCTGACTGTGCTGAGTGCTCAGTGCTCACACAGCTTAATTGTGGGGGAGACTGGGGAGCAGTTATAGCAGGAGTACATATATTTATTAACAGTGCACACTTTTGCTGCCAGAGTGCCACTGCCAGTGTGACTGACCAGTGACCACTGTCTGACCACCAGTATATTGTGATTGTCTGCCTGAAAAAGTTAAACACTCGTCGTGTGGTGTTTTTATTCTATAAACGCATTCTGCTGACAGTGTCCAGCAGGTCCGTCATTATATAATATATACCTGTCCTGCAGTAGTGATATATATATATTTTTTATATCATTATCATCCAGTCTATACTAGCAGCAGACGCAGTACGGTAGTCCACGGCTGTAGCTACCTCTGTGTCGGCAGTCGCTCGTCCATAATTGTATACCTACCTGTGGTGGTTTTTTTTTTTTTCTATCTTCTTCATACTAGTAGTTAACTTTAGGAGTCTGCAGAGCTGACAGTGTCCAGCAGGTCCGTCATTATATAATATATACCTGTCCGGCTGCTGCAGTAGTGATATATATATATTTTTTATATCATTATCATCCAGTCTATATTAGCAGCAGATGCAGTACGGTAGTCCACGGCTGTAGCTACCTCTGTGTCGGCAGTCGCTCGTCCATCCATAATTGTATACCACCTACCTGTTGTGTTTTTTTTTTTCTATCTTCTTGATACTAGTAGCTTACTTTAGGAGTCTGCAGTGCTGACAGTGTCCAGCAGGTCCGTCATTATATAATATATACCTGTCCGGCTGCAGTAGTGATATATATATATTTTTTATATCATTATCATCCAGTCTATATTAGCAGCAGACGCAGTACGGTAGTCCACGGCTGTAGCTACCTCTGTGTCGGCAGTCGCTCGTCCATCCATAATTGTATACCACCTACCTGTGGTGTTTTTTTTTTCTTCTATCTTCTTGATACTAGTAGCTTACTTTAGAAGTCTGCAGTGCTGACAGTGTCCAGCAGGTCCGTCATTATATAATATATACCTGTCCGGCTGCAGTAGTGATATATATATATTTTTTATATCATTATCATCCAGTCTATATTAGCAGCAGACGCAGTACGGTAGTCCACGGCTGTAGCTACCTCTGTGTCGGCAGTCGCTCGTCCATCCATAATTGTATACCACCTACCTGTTGTGTTTTTTTTTTTTCTATCTTCTTGATACTAGTAGCTTACTTTAGGAGTCTGCAGTGCTGACAGTGTCCAGCAGTTCCGTCATTATATAATATATACCTGTCCGGCTGCAGTAGTGATATATATATATATTTTTTATATCATTATCATCCAGTCTATATTAGCAGCAGACGCAGTACGGTAGTCCACGGCTGTAGCTACCTCTGTGTCGGCAGTCGCTCGTCCATCCATAATTGTATACCACCTACCTGTTGTGTTTTTTTTTCTCTATCTTCTTGATACTAGTAGCTTACTTTAGGAGTCTGCAGTGCTGACAGTGTCCAGCAGGTCCGTCATTATATAATATATACCTGTCCGGCTGCAGTAGTGATATATATATATTTATTATATCATTATCATCCAGTCTATATTAGCAGCAGACGCAGTACGGTAGTCCACGGCTGTAGCTACCTCTGTGTCGGCAGTCGCTCGTCCATCCATAATTGTATACCACCTACCTGTTGTGTTTTTTTTTTTTCTATCTTCTTGATACTAGTAGCTTACTTTAGGAGTCTGCAGTGCTGACAGTGTCCAGCAGGTCCATCATTATATAATATATACCTTTCCGGCTGCAGTAGTGATATATATATATATATTTTATATCATTATCATCCAGTCTATATTAGCAGCAGACGCAGTACGGTAGTCCACGGCTGTAGCTACCTCTGTGTCGGCAGTCGCTTGTCCATCCATAAGTATACTAGTATCCATCCATCTCCATTGTTTACCTGAGGTGCCTTTTAGTTGTGCCTATTAAAATATGGAGAACAAAAATGTTGAGGTTCCAAAAATAGGGAAAGATCAAGATCGACTTCCACCTCGTGCTGAAGCTGCTGCCACTAGTCATGGCCGAGACGATGAAATGCCAGCAACGTCGTCTGCCAAGGCCGATGCCCAATGTCATAGTACAGAGCATGTAAAATCCAAAACACCAAATATCAGTAAAAAAAGGACTCAAAAATCTAAAATAAAATTGTCGGAGGAGAAGCGTAAACTTGCCAATATGCCATTTACCACACGGAGTGGCAAGGAACGGCTGAGGCCCTGGCCTATGTTCATGGCTAGTGGTTCAGCTTCACATGAGGATGGAAGCACTCAGCCTCTCGCTAGAAAAATGAAAAGACTCAAGCTGGCAAAAGCACAGCAAAAAACTGTGCGTTCTTCGAAATCACAAATCCACAAGGAGAGTCCAATTGTGTCGTTTGCGATGCCCGACCTTACCAACACTGGACGTGAAGAGCATGCACCTTCCACCATTTGCACGCCCCCTGCAAGTGCTGGAAGGAGCACCCGCAGTCCAGTTCCTGATAGTCAGATTGAAGATGTCAGTGTTGAAGTACACCAGGATGAGGAGGATATGGGTGTTGCTGGCGCTGGGGAGGAAATTGACCAGGAGGATTCTGATGGTGAGGTGGTTTGTTTAAGTCAGGCACCCGGGGAGACACCTGTTGTCCGTGGGAGGAATAGGGCCATTGACATGCCTGGTGAAAATACAAAAAAAATCAGCTCTTCGGTGTGGAAGTATTTCAACAGAAATGCGGACAACATTTGTCAAGCCGTGTGTTGCCTTTGTCAAGCTGTAATAAGTAGGGGTAAGGACGTTAACCACCTCTGAACATCCTCCCTTATACGTCACCTGCAGCGCATTCATCATAAGTCAGTGACAAGTTCAAAAACTTTGGGCGACAGCGGAAGCAGTCCACTGACCAGTAAATCCCTTCCTCTTGTAACCAAGCTCACGCAAACCACCCCACCAACTCCCTCAGTGTCAATTTCCTCCTTCCCCAGGAATGCCAATAGTCCTGCAGGCCATGTCACTGGCAATTCTGACGAGTCCTCTCCTGCCTGGGATTCCTCCGATGCATCCTTGCGTGTAACGCCTACTGCTGCTGGCGCTGCTGTTGTTGCTGCTGGGAGTCGATGGTCATCCCAGAGGGGAAGTCGTACTCGTAAGACCACTTTTACTACTTCCACCAAGCAATTGACGTCCAACAGTCCTTTGCGAGGAAGATGAAATATCACAGCAGTCATCCTGCTGCAAAGCGGATAACTGGGGCCTTGGCATCCTGGGCGGTGAGAAACGTGGTTCCGGTATCCATCATTACTGCAGAGCCAACTAGAGACTTGTTGGAGGTACTGTGTCCCCGGTACCAAATACCATCTAGGTTCCATTTCTCTAGGCAGGCGATACCGAAAATGTACACAGACCTCAGAAAAAGATTCACCAGTGTCCTAAAAAATGCAGTTGTACCCAATGTCCACTTAACCACGGACATGTGGACAAGTGGAGCAGGGCAGGCTCAGGACTATATGACTGTGACAGCCCACTGGGTAGATGTATGGACTCCCGCCGCAAGAACAGCAGCGGCGGCACCAGTAGCAGCATCTCGCAAACGCCAACTCTTTCCTAGGCAGGCTACGCTTTGTATCACCGCTTTCCAGAATACGCACACAGCTAAAAACCTCTTACGGCAACTGAGGAAGATCATCGCAGAATGGCTTACCCCAATTGGACTCTCCTGTGGATTTGTGGCATCGGACAACGCCAGCAATATTGTGTGTGCATTAAATCTGGGCAAATTCCAGCACGTCCCATGTTTTGCACATACCTTGAATTTGGTGGTGCAGAATTATTTAAAAAACGAGAGGGGCGTGCAAGAGATGCTGTCGGTGGCCAGAAGAATTGCGGGACACTTTCGGCGTACAGGCACCACGTACAGAAGACTGGAGCACCACCAAAAACGCCTGAACCTGCCCTGCCATCATCTGAAGCAAGAAGTGGTAACGAGGTGGAATTCAACCCTCTATATGCTTCAGAGGTTGGAGGAGCAGCAAAAGGCCATTCAAGCCTATACAACTGAGCACGATATAGGAGGTGGAATGCACCTGTCTCAAGCGCAGTGGAGAATGATTTCAACGTTGTGCAAGGTTCTGCAACCTTTTGAACTTGCCACACGTGAAGTCAGTTCAGACACTGCCAGCCTGAGTCAGGTCATTCCCCTCATCAGGCTTTTGCAGAAGAAGCTGGAGACATTGAAGGAGGAGCTAACACAGAGCGATTCCGCTAGGCATGTGGGACTTGTGGATGGAGCCCTTAATTCGCTTAACAAGGATTCACGGGTGGTCAATCTGTTGAAATCAGAGCACTACATTTTGGCCACCGTGCTCGATCCTAGATTTAAAACCTACCTTGGATCTCTCTTTCCGGCAGACACAAGTCTGCTGGGGTTCAAAGAACTGCTGGTGACAAAATTGTCAAGTCAAGCGGAACGCGACCTGTCAACATCTCCTCCTTCACATTCTCCCGCAACTGGGGGTGCGAGGAAAAGGCTCAGAATTCCGAGCCCACCCGCTGGCGGTGATGCAGGGCAGTCTGGAGCGACTGCTGATGCTGACATCTGGTCCGGACTGAAGGACCTGACAACGATTACGGACATGTCGTCTACTGTCACTGCATATGATTCTCTCCCCATTGAAAGAATGGTGGAGGATTATATGAGTGACCACATCCAAGTAGGCACGTCAGACAGTCCGTACTTATACTGGCAGGAAAAAGAGGCAATTTGGAGGCCCTTGCACAAACTGGCTTTATTCTACCTAAGTTGCCCTCCCACAAGTGTGTACTCCGAAAGAGTGTTTAGTGCCGCCGCTCACCTTGTCAGCAATCGGCGTACGAGGTTACATCCAGAAAATGTGGAGAAGATGATGTTCATTAAAATGAATTATAATCAATTCCTCCGTGGAGACATTGACCAGCAGCAATTGCCTCCACAAAGTACACAGGGAGCTGAGATGGTGGATTCCAGTGGGGACGAATTGATAATCTGTGATGAGGGGGATGTACAGGGTGATATATCGGAGGATGATGATGAGGTGGACATCTTGCCTCTGTAGAGCCAGTTTGTGCAAGGAGAGATTAATTGCTTCTTTTTTGGTGGGGGTCCAAACCAACCCGTCATTTCAGTCACAGTCGTGTGGCAGACCCTGTCACTGAAATGATGGGTTGGTTAAAGTGTGCATGTCCTGTTT
The DNA here is from genome assembly GCF_028390025.1 of Pseudophryne corroboree. Taxonomy (NCBI): domain Eukaryota; kingdom Metazoa; phylum Chordata; class Amphibia; order Anura; family Myobatrachidae; genus Pseudophryne; species Pseudophryne corroboree. The sequence goes on from NC_086452.1 coordinate 2,871,923, forward strand.
ATACAACATAAGGGTGGGTGGGAGGGCCCAAGGACAATTCCATCTTGCACCTCTTTTTTCTTTAATTTTTCTTTGCGTCATGTGCTGTTTGGGGGGTGTTTTTTGGAAGGGCCATCCTGCGTGACACTGCAGTGCCACTCCTAGATGGGCCAGGTGTTTGTGTCGGCCACTTGGGTCGCTTATCTTAGTCACACAGCTACCTCATTGCGCCTCTTTTTTTCTTTGCGTCATGTGCTGTTTGGGGGGTGTTTTTTGGAAGGGCCATCCTGCGTGACACTGCAGTGCCACTCCTAGATGGGCCAGGTGTTTGTCGGCCACTTGGGTCGCTTATCTTAGTCACACAGCTACCTCATTGCGCCTCTTTTTTTCTTTGCGTCATGTGCTGTTTGGGGGGTGTTTTTTGGAAGGGCCATCCTGCGTGACACTGCAGTGCCACTCCTAGATGGGCCAGGTGTTTGTGTCGGCCACTTGGGTCGCTTATCTTAGTCACACAGCTACCTCATTGCGCCTCTTTTTTTCTTTGCGTCATGTGCTGTTTGGGGGGTGTTTTTTGGAAGGGCCATCCTGCGTGACACTGCAGTGCTACTCCTAGATGGGCCAAGTGTTTGTGTCGGCCACTTGGGTCGCTTATCTTAGTCACACAGCTACCTCATTGCGCCTCTTTTTTTCTTTGCGTCATGTGCTGTTTGGGGGGTGTTTTTTGGAAGGGCCATCCTGCGTGACACTGCAGTGCCACTCCTAGATGGGCCAGGTGTTTGTGTCGGCCACTTGGGTCGCTTATCTTAGTCACACAGCTACCTCATTGCGCCTCTTTTTTTTCTTCTTTGCGTCATGTGCTGTTTGGGGAGTAGTTTTTTGAAGGGCCATCCTGCGTGACACTGCAGTGCCACTCCTAGATGGGCCAGGTGTTTGTGTCGGCCACTTGGGTCGCTGAGCTTAGTCATCCAGCGACCTCGGTGCAAATTTTAGGACTAAAAATAATATTGTGAGGTGTGAGGTGTTCAGAATAGACTGAAAATGAGTGGAAATTATGCTTATTGAGGTTAATAATACTTTGGGATCAAAATGACCCCCAAATTCTATGATTTAAGCTGTTTTTTAGGGTTTTTTGAAAAAAACACCCAAATCCAAAACACACCCGAATCCGACAAAAAAAATTAGGTGAGGTTTTGCTAAAACGCGTTCGAACCCAAAACACGGCCGCGGAACCGAACCCAAAACCAAAACACAAAACCCGAAAAATTTCCGGTGCTCATCACTACAGATCCGTTCAACATACCAGCGTTCAGATGCCGGCAGTCAGAGTACTGACACCAGGATCCCGGTACTGGTCGAAATGCCGGCGCCGGAATCCTGGTGTTAGGAACCTGGACTTGCTTAATGCTGAAACTCTTGGACTTGATAGACATGAGAATTTCTTGGACTTGATGAACGTGAGAATACTTGGACTTTCAAGACATTGCGAGGAACTCCAGAACTAATTGGGTGAGACTCTTAGCACCCTCAAGAGGGTCTTCCACAAATAACAACCTCCCACTGTTCCCTTAGTACTAGATCCGTACACTGGTACTTAGGGGCCACCAGGGCTTAATACCTCCAACAGTAGGAGCTCACCCAATAGTCTGGAGACCCCGAGTATCACTGAGTAACTACTGAGGATGAGGCACACGATTGCCAAGGTATGAGGCACGAACTTGAAAAGCCTGCGTCTAGGCAGGTGTTTAGCAGTGCTGATGGTATGCAAGCTCCCAGCTGAGGAGCTATGGCCGGCAGAGCACACCAAGCCTGGATTATGGCCGGCAGAGCACACCCAAGCCTGGATTATGGCAGGCAGAGCAGGGCGTAGGACACTCGACAGATGAAGATTCTGGCAGAGTATCCACAGGATTACTTAGGATAGCAGGAACTGGTAATTTACACAGCAATGGTAAACTATAACCAGCACTGAGGGAGTGGCCTGGAGAGGATAAATAGGGTAGCTGGACCAATCAACTACCAGACAGGAGGAGGCACCACAATAATCAAAAGGACATGCAGCTGTGCTGCTGCATGTTCAATCCAGGCCATTGCGCCTGCTCCCCCCACAGCCCAGCAACCAAGAGCGCTGTGTGCGTCCAGAGGCACCGGGCAGGAGTGGACAGTAACACCCGACTGGGGAGTGGGGATAGGTTCAGGCTGAGGGGGGAATGTTTAGGCTATGTGTGGTGGTGGTGGTGGTGGTGGTGGTGGTGGTGGGGGGTTATGGTCAGGTACCACCGGGAAGGGTTAGGCTGCATGGGGGGTTGGGAGTGGGGGTGGTAAGGGTCAACATGCGAGAAGGCAGGGTTAGGGGGTAGGAGAGTATGGTTAGGATACTTACCTGCAGGTGTCGGAATCCTGTGTCGGGATGCCGCTGTCGGTATTCTGACTGCCGGCAACCCGAGCGCCGGGATCCCGATACCATCCCGAGTAAGACATGAGAGTGATTAAGACACAGGATAACACAACAGCAACTGGGAATAAAGACACGTCTACAGGGGTAATGGAGCTACTGTGTCCGGGGGTGGGGGAGGGGGGGATTGGGGGAGATAGGGACCACTAGGCTGCATAAGAGGGTGGGCGAGGAAGGGGTGTATAATGCTTAGTGATAGACACCCATAAATAACATAATGACACAGGTCTCTATAAAATAACAATTAGTGGGAGAAGGAAAGTGAGAGCTATTTATTGCGCTGTATCTGGAAATTCACAGTAAGCGTTGAGTTCCAATAGAAAATGTCGGAGGGCAGCCTGAGAGTGGGACACAGTCGGCAGCGCGTCATCCACAAACAACAACATGTTATATTGTGCATTAATGAAGCGGAATGTTAGGAATTGAGTACCTGGAACTCAGGGGAGTATGCGACCACTGGGGAGTTCCAGTACTCACCGGTAAAGCTGCAGCTAGGTTTGAGGTTGGCAGAAACTCGTGCTCTACCCCTGACTCCGTTACCCCTCTTAGTGGTGCCTGCGGTGCTAAAATTCTTGTGCCTACAGCAGCCGCGTTTGAATGGGTGAATTAGGTCCGCCCAAACTCCGATGCCCCCCGGTCTTAGTAAGTGACAAGGCACCACGCAAGACTGCGAGTAAGGGGGAACCTAACTAACCCTGCAACACCAATGCACGAGTGATAATGAGAACAACAACGGTTTTAGATGTTATAAGCAAATAAACAGTGAGAGCAACAATGCTCAGAGATGTTACAGATATAAATATAAACAAAGAACTTGTAGCGTGGATACTCCACAAAAACCTGAACACCGGCTGCAAGATCTGGTCAAGACTCGATCAGGCAAAGTCTCCAGGTCACAGCACAACACAGGCAGGATCTCCAACGAGCTGACAGGGACCAGGAACAGGTTTGCAGAAAGCTAACCAGGAACATACAGGTACAAAACCCTACTTCTATCACCAGCTCTGGGTGCAGGGCCAGCTGGGTAATAACGGAAGCACGCCCCAATCAGGATAGCTGGAAGCCAGGCACAAGGTAATGGCCTAATTACTGGCAGGTGAGACAGAACACATAGGAAACAGGCTGCAATTACACAGACTCACCACAGGCAGCCCACAACAGTCATCTAAACAAGTACATGAGAAATCCTGGCATGCAAACAGAAATATAACATCAAATACATGAGCAAATATGCAACACAGGAATGAGCTGCTGTGGCTCATAACACAGAATACTGCTAATAGAGGCTTTCATAGGCTGCAAGTGGTCTAATGCTAAGCGTACAAAACAAAGGGTATAATGGAGACCCTTCCTGGTGCTCTTTATCAACCCAAACATGGGCGAACATGAGCCATCCGGGACAACCAAGGAAGTGGGATCAGAGGGCACAGGTAGCGTTCAACTATTGCCATGGAGACCAGGAAAACCTATCAAAGGCCTTCGCTGCATCAAGGGCCAAACTATGATATGGAGATTGATCATTCTAGCGTTCTCCAGGCCTGTCTAGTGGGGGGATAAGCTGACGCTGTCTGGGTCTCTCAGGTGGGACAGATATAAATGTAATTGCCATACAGCTGAAGGTCCATGTATAGAAGAGAATATACAGTAACTGCGTATACATCACTTGCGTCTGCTGAGACTATACAGACAATGAGGATGATGATGACAAAGTCACTTCTGCTGACTGCAGACACTGCTGCTGTATATATATATATATATATATATATATATAGCAATTGTGGCAGCACTCCATTATAACAACGGTTACTTGCCTGGTGCCCTCCTAGGTACCCCAATAGCTTAAGGTTCAAAATAGCAAGCAGATGGGCGGCACTCAGAAATAATGTCAGGCGACAAGCAGGGTAAGGCAACGTTTCGAAGTGTTTACTTCTTCATCAGGACAATATAAACAGTGAAACACAAACCTTATAAATGCTCACCACAGCGTGTCAGAACAGCTCCGGCGCGGGACACGAGTGCCGACGCCCACAAATGACATCATCACCGCTCGTCGCGTAACCGGGACAACCATAAATAAAAATCCACAGTCTCAGACAAGATCAGTAGAATACCGATCTATGTGTAACAAATACAAACAGTAACACAATACCATACAAATATAAACAATCAGTGAATATATTTAAAAACATATTGCAGCGGTTTGGAACAGGGAGCCCGTACCCAACCATACTAAAAGATGGCAGACATAAAGATAAGATAAATGTTAAAACAGAGCACACCGATAATGTTACAGTGAGTACAATTTAGAGAAAACAATGAAGTCCCAGGGTTTCGTTAAGTCCCCGAGGAGCAAGAGTTTGTAACTCATGAATCCATCTGGATTCTTTCTGTAGCAATCTGAGCGATCTATCATCGCCACGCTGTCTCAAAGGTTCATGATCAATTATCATATATTTTAGACAGGCAACACTATGCTTTGCCTGTAAGAAATGGCGTGCAACTGGTTGGTCACTCCGACCAGTTGCTAAAGCATTCCTAATGGCCAATCTATGATTGGCAATCCTCTCGCGAAGCGTGCGGTCGGACTTGCCAACATAGTTAAGGCCACAGGGGCAAGTAATCATATAAATGATAAATTTAGTTGTACATGTGACCCTATGCTGGATAAAGTGTTTTTTACCACTAAAGGGGTTATGAAAAAATTTGCCAGTGGTGAGAGCTCTGCAAGTCGTGCAATTAAGACATCTAAAACAACCTTTCTTTATTGGTAAAAACCACTTTATCCAGCATAGGGTCACATAGGGTCCGCACCTCTACCATGAGATCTCCAGGACCAGGCTTACCACCTCTCTGCCTGAGGACATCAAGTCTGCCCCTGGGCCTAACCCTCAAGATGAGCAGGGGACTGTGGGGGCACAGCACCAGGACCAGGCTCAGCAGGGACATCCCCATTGCTCCTGAGTGTGCCCCCCACATTCTCCTACCCACCCGTACTAAGATCTGATCAAATTAATGTTATCCCAATCCTACTTCTGCCACTAGTTACCTGCTATTGTTTATGCCCCCCCGTTTTTTAGATATATATATATATATATATATATATATATATATATATATTATATATATTTCTCTCTCTTCCACCCCACCGTGTGCTTTTCCCCTCAATGTGTACCTCCACTGATTGCCACCTTGCCATTGTGCCCTACATACAGGGTACATCATACTACTACATAAGCATCAGTTTTCCCATACACGCACTGGGCCCTTGTATGGCTCACCTCCCACCATGTAACCTTCAAAGTGCGCCCAACATGGCTGCCTCATCTGGTACACTTGTTGATGGAATGGAAATACATGGGCCTGATGGTTTTGATGGAACCCTACTCTGAACGTTAGGACGCTGCAATCACCCCCATTTTGTGTCATCTCTTCTAGGGGTGGACTATTCCACCCAGGGTAATCCTACACAGTGCGCCCAAGATGGCTGCCACACCTGGTACCCTGTGAGGGTGGAATACACAACCCCTGGAGGTTATTACCCAAAATGCCTCCACCAATCCTGCATTATGCTTTCTGTGTGCTTAAGGTTTTCTTTTATGTCTGTGTTGCTTGTCTATTGTTGTATTACTCAAATCCTCTGTATTATGGCCCTCATTCCGAGTTTGCTCTGTAAATTTTTTCGCATCGCAGCGATTTTCCGCTTAGTGCGCATGTGCAATGTCCGCATTGCGACTGCGCCAAGTAAATTTGCTATGCAGTTAGGTATTTTACTCACGGTTTTTTGTTCGTTCTGGTGATCGTAATGTGATTGACAGGAAGTGGGTGTTTCTGGGCGGAAACAGGCCGTTTTATGGGCGTGTGGGAAAAAACGCTACCGTTTCTGGGAAAAACGCGGGAGTGGCTGAAGAAACGGAGGAGTGTCTGGGCGAACGCTGGGTGTGTTTGTGACGTCAAACCAGGAACGACAAGCACTGAACTGATCGCACTGGCAGAGTAAGTCTGGAGCTACTCAGAAACTGCACAGAGATGTATTTTCGCAATATTGCGAATCTTTCGTTCGCAAATTTAAGAAGCTATGATTCACTCCCAGTAGGCGGCGGCTTAGTGTGTGCAAAGCTGCTAAAAGCAGCTTGCGAGCGAACAACTCGGAACGCGGCCACACCTCCGCCATCGGCACTTGCTGTGGCTGCATATTTAAGCTTCTGGCATCTGGCCTCACACTGACGCAGTATCTCTAATAATATATGACATGTCTCAGGACACGTATGATGACAATATACTTTTTCAGCACAGGGGTGTAATAGTCAGCACGTGAAGAATAATACTGATGCTATAGACATCGCCGTTCATCCCTTCTCTGTTACACCTGAGGTAAAGTATTATGTTTCCACAGGGCGTATAGATAATGTAGGTAATTATTATAAAGAGGCAGCGTTAGCAGATCAAAGGCTTGGTCTCAGCGGAGGTGAAACGTGTTTCCTGGATTACTCAGGAGATCACACAAATGGCTGCATGACATGTGATGATTCCATCTAATGCGCCGATATAATTATATCCACAGTATAAGCCCCTCTCACTTCTGTACATTATATACAAGTCTGACCACAGCGTTATCTGAAGGTCACACATTTCTACCACTTGCTCTCTGATGCAGTAATGTATGTAGGGCTGCAATTACCATTGGTGGGCAATGGCTGCGCTCTATGGGTGTAGTATGGTATGCCGGCGGCCGGGCTCCCGGCGACCAGCATACCGGCGCCGGGAGCCCAACCGCCGGCATACCGACAGCGTGGCGAGCGCAAATGAGCCCCTTGCGGGCTCGCTGCGCTCGCCGCGCTATGCGCATCACGCTATTTATTCTCCCTCCAGGGGGGTCATGGACCCCCATGAGGGAGAATATGTGTCGGTATGCCGGGTGTCGGGATTCTGGCGCCGATATACTGTGCGCCGGGATCCCAACATTCGGCAACCAGAAGACAACCCGCGCTCTATATTGCTGTGATACAGAATGCAGGTTCCTCCAGGAGATCTCTAACTACCAGCCGCTGACCATAGAGGGTGGATTGGAGAGGATCCAGTAAAACCTCCCTGATGGCGTGGCCTAGGGGGAGAAAAGCTGACCTGCCTGATTCCATTGTCCACATAGAGCTCTGGCAGCCATGCGTGGAAAACGTTCATGTACACTGCCGCTGACCTAGTGCCCACCATATTTACTTATCTATTTATTAACAGTTCTTGTTAGAGATGTGCGGCGCGCACTTTTCGTGTTTTGTGTTTTGGTTCTAATTTCCCGCTCGTGTTTTGGTTTCGGATCTGTGTGATTTTTGAAAAAAACACAAAAATGGCTAAAATCACAGAATTTGGGGGTAATTTTGCTCCTACGGTATTATTAACCTCAATAACATTCATTTCCACTCATTTCCAGTCTATTCTGAACACCTCACAATATTGTTTTTAGGCAAAAAGGTTGCACAGAGGTCGCTGGATGACTAAGCTAAGTGACACAAGTGTGCGGCACAAACACCTGGCCCATCTAGGAGTGGCACTGCAGTGTCAGACAGGATGGCAAATTTAAAAAATAGGCCCCAAACAGCACATGATGCAAAGAAAAAAAGAGGTGCACCGAGGTTGCTGTATGACTAAGCTAAGCGACACAGCCACCTGGCCCATCTAGTAGTGTCACGCAGTGGCTGAATGTCGAAAGTGGGCCGCAATTGTTCAGTCCACTGACAGTATCTCCTGCACGCCTCTGTCGTTTTTCAAAAATTCTGCAATTGGTGGACTTATACGGCAGTACCCCAGGACTAATACAGCAGTACCCCAGGACTCATACAGCAGTGTCAGACAAGATGGCACTTTAAAAAACCATTCCCCAAACAGCACATGATGCAAAGATGAAAAAGAGGTGCACCGAGGCTGCTGTATGACTAAGCTACAGTAAGCGACACAAGTGTGCGTCACAATCACCTGGCCCATCTAGGCGTAGCACTGCAGTGGCAGACAGGAGGGCAGATATAAAAAAAAGGCCCCAAACAGCACATCATGCCAAGAAGTAAAAGAGGTGCAAAGAGGTAGCTGTATGACTAAGCTAAGCGACACAAGTGTACGGCACAAACACCTGGCCCATCTAGGGTTGGCACTGCAGTACCACTGCACTAATGGCGGATACCGGACGCACGTCTAACACCAGCATAGTTGTTATGGCCTCAGTAATCCGCTTTGCAACAGGGTGTATACATAAACGGCAATATCACTGGAATTATATGGCAGTACCACTGGACATATACGGAAGTATCACTGGAATTATACGGCAGTATCACTGGAATTATATTGCAGGATCACTGGACTTATACGCCAGTACCACTGGAATTATACGGCAGGATCACTGGAATTATACGGCAGGATCACTGGAATTATTTTGCAGGATCACTGGATTTATATGCCAGTACCACTGGAATTATACGGCAGGATCACTGGAATTATACGACAGTACCACTGGACATATACGGCAGTATCACTGGAATTATACGCCAGCACCACTGGAATTATACGGCAGGATCACTGGAATTATACGGCAGTATCACTGGAATTATACGGCAGGATCACTGGAATTATACGGCAGTACAGCTAGACATATCTGGCAGTATCAATGGACATACACGGCAGTATCACTGGAATTATACGCCAGCACCACTGGAATTATACGACAGGATCAATGGAATTATACAGCAGTATCACTGGAATTATACTGCAGGATCACTGGAATTATACAGAAGTATCACTGGAATTATACGGCAGTACAACTGGACATCTGGCAGTATCAATGAACATATACGGCAGTATCACTGGACATATACGGCAGGATCACTGGACATATACGGCAGTACCACTGGACATATACGCCAATACCGCTGGACATATACGGCAATACCACTGGACATATACGGCAATACCACTGGACATATACGGCAGTACCACTGGACATATATGGCAATACCACTGGACATATACGGCAGTACCACTGGACATATACGGCAATACCACTGGACATATACGGCAATACCACTGGACATATACAGCAGCACAAGACGCAACCACTGGACTGATGCAGCACAACACAGCACCACTGGACTGGATTTATACAGCAGCACTGGACATATGGCAGCAGAGGACACCACCACTGTGACTGATGCAGGACACTGAGAGAACGGAGACACGTCTTCTCTCTACACTCTCCAATGCCGGAGTGAAAATGGCAGGGACGCGCGGCTCCTTATATGGAATCCAAACCCCGGGAGAATCCGACAGCAGGATGATGAAGTTTTGCCTCGTTCTGGTTTCTGAGTCAGGCGGTAAAACCCGAACCTGACTCGGATCCGGGCTCGGGTAGTGAAGTTCGGGGGGTTCGGTTCTCTGAGAACCAAACCCGCTCATCTCTAGTTCTTATATAGCGCAGCATAATCCATTCAGATTTACAATTGGAAACAACAGTAATAGAACAAAACTGGGTAATAGCAGACAGTCTTAGAGGTAGGAGGGCCCTGCTCGCAAGCTTACACGCTATAGGGAAATAGGCATAGATACACAAGGATAGGTGCTACAGTATCTATTACATAGTTGTCCACCAGATTGCAGAGGCTCTGGGTGGGCTGTATGATATGGTCACACAGTGATGTTGGCCTGGGGTCTGGAGGAAGGGAACGTGAATGATGAGAGAAGATGTGAGGATAAGTGTGGACTGCACATTGGAGAGGTGAGTTTTTAGGGATGTCTGAAGGTTTGGAGACTAGAGGTAAGTCTTATTGTGCGTGGGAGGGCATTCCACAGAGTGGGTGCAGCCAGAAGAAAGTCCTGCAATCCTGCATGGGAGCGAGTTATGAGGATGAGAGACGTAGATCTTGTGCTGAGCGGAGAGGTGGGGTTGGGAGACCACAGTAAGGTGGCATCTGTGCTGCAAGCACAACTCAGACACTGGTGACTGGAGAATCTGGTGAAGACGCTTCTGCTGTATCCCTGCTCTAGTAATGACTCAGGGCCAGATGCACAGTAGGGTGAATGGGACTGCAGCTCTAGTCCTCCACATAGAAAATAGGCCCATTATCATGGAACCAGTTGGCTGCATAGGGGTATATTCAATTAGCGTTGGATCCTCCCCGACGGAGAGGATCCGACACGTCGCTATTCAATTTGCATGCATTCCTGACAGGTTTTTGCCCATTTTCGACAATGCCGATCCGACTTTTTTTAAAGTCAAATCGACATTGTCGAAAATGGGCCAAAAACCTGTTGGCTAATCCACCGATCCACGTGTATTCCGACAAGTCGAAAAAACAGCACTGGACTTGAATAGGTCAATCCAGATTCGACCTGAAAAAGTCAGAAAATTTAGGTTTTCCGACTTGTCTGGAATTCCAACAATAATTGAATAGGCCCCATAGTCGGCCATAAACCATAAGTACTGAAATTGTATTTCCAATTTTGTCACAAAATCTGACAAATTTTACGTATTTAGGGAGACACTGAGATTATATTGTAGGGCGAGTACATGCCTATATGGCACAGGCCACACCCACATGGCTCTGGCCACACCCTCATGTCACTGGCCACACCCTCATGGCACTGACAACACCCACATGGTACTGGTCACACCCACTCGGCACTGGTCACACCCTCATGGCATTGACCACACCCACATGGTATTGGTCACACCCACTCGGCACTGGTCTCACCCACTCGGCACTGCTCACACCCACATGCAGGTAATCACTAGGATCACTCACGTTCTAAGTGGGAGATTTGTCTCCACCATGTCACACTAATACAAACATTATTAAGATCTACAAGATTGCTGCAGTCATGTGGTGCAGCAGCACATCAGATTGGATGATTGACCTCCCTGGGTCTTAGTGCCCAACTTGTATGCACAGTGCAGTAGTGTACAGCTTTCTACTCCCCTCACTACAAGCTTCCCCATGATACACAAATATTTAATTTCAGTAGCCTATCTCACAGTATGTCACACTACACCACCATATGTTACAGTAGCCTATGTCACAGTATGTCACAGTATGCTACAGTATGTTACAGTAGCCTATGTCACAGTTACTCACAGTACCCCACAGTATGTTACAGTAGCCTATGTCACAGTATGTCACAGTACACCACCATATGTTACAGTAGCATGTGTCACAGTACATCATAGTATGGCACAGTATGTTACCGTAGCCTATGTCACAGTATGTTACAGTACACCACCATATGTTACAGTAGCCTATGTCACAGTACGCCATAGTATGGCACAGTATGTCACAGTACACCACCATGTGTTACAGTAGCCTATGTCACAGTAAACCACCATATGTTACAGTAGCATGTGTCACAGTACGTCATAGTATGGCACAGTATGTTACAGTAGCCTATGTCACAGTATGTCACAGCACACCACCATATTACAGTAGCCTATGTCACAGTACCCCACAGTATGTTACAGTAGCCTATGTCACAGTATGTTACAGTAGCCTATGTCACAGTATGTTACAGTTGATAATGTCGATATTATCTTAAACCATAAAGCTATACCTTTAAACACACTTTTACCATGGAGCCGCTGCGGCAGCTAGACTTAATATGCACTCTACGTACTTTGTACGCTATTTACGTACAGAGTCCCGTACCTTGTACGGACTTAGCGTACAAACGCCGCGCTGGGGGTACAAAGTACACACAGCGCGCACACACCCAGAGTTATACTTTAAACCTTATTAGTAATGCAATGCAATGATATTATTACACTTTAAACCTTATGCAGCAAAGCACTGCAATGATGTTACACCTTAAACCTTATGCAGCGCTGACGGTATAAAGTACCCGCAGTGCGTACACACCTTATCAATACACTCTTAAACCTTATACAGTTAGGTAATGTAATACGCTTTAAACCCTAGCAGGGAAAAGAGAACACAACACCGATGTGTAGTTAAACACTGGGTTCCGTTCCGGAAGTGGATAACAATACAATTTATACACTACAATACAACAGAGTAAATGGCTACAGTCAATGTACATACGTGAGAATGTTCGCATGCGCTTCCTGGTCCAGTCCTCCGCTAATCAGGTAGATAGCGTTAAGAGTCTTCTGACCGGCCAGGCAGCAACAGGCTTTTTATACACTACTTCCAAAAGTAATACAATGGATACTGTAATCCCTTTGTCCATTGGACACAGGGATGCATCTTTACAGTACAGGAGAGGTCATAGGTTGATTTGAAAAGGTGGGCGATGTCTTTCTCAACTGCTCTTGTGGGTGGTCTCCTCTGGATTCCCGCCGCATACATAATATACAGTAAATACAGTTTATATCTATATTCTACTTCTGCACATAACTATACGCAGGAACATGCGATCTTCCTCTAACCAACACCGGAATGTTACCCTTAAAATACCCTACAGCTGTATACTAGACATCACCTTATAACCTTAGTCTGTCCCTTCCTATCATGCAAAGGCGAATCCCTTAGTCCTGGAATCATTTAAACTGTTGATACTTGCTGATGTGGTGCAGGGGAGCTATGTGTACAAAGTGCACTATTTGGGTTAGATATGTAATGTTTTGATAACCCTCTATGCTCTCACAAACTCCGCCGTAAATACCCATACCATGCGCAGGACCGCGGGAGCGACCATACGCAAATTGCGGATATGTGCACGCACGGCGGGACAAGTGCACGCGCAGCGGGCATGTGTGTGTTGTTAGTACGTGATGTGTGTACTACAATATTTTTTCGACTTTGACACAGTATACCACCATATATTACAGTAGCCTATGTCACAGTACGCCATAGTATGGCACAGTATGTCACAGTACACCACCATATGTTACAGTAGAATGTGTCACAGTACACCACCATATGTTACAGTAGAATGTGTCACAGTACGTCATAGTATACCACCATATGTTACAGTAGCATGTCTCACAGTATGTCACAGTACGCCACCATATGTTACAGTAGCATGTGTCACAGTACGTCATAGTATGGCACAGTATGTTACAGTAGACTGTGTCACAGTACACCACCATATGTTACAGTAGCATGTGTCACAGTATGTCACAGTACATCACCATATGTTACAGTAGAATGTGTCACAGTATGTCACAGTACGCCACCATATGTTACAGTAGCCTATATCACAGTACGTCATAGTATGGCACAGTATGTTACAGTAGCATGTGTCACAGTACACCACCATATGTTACAGTAGCATGTGTCACAGTATGTCACAGTACATCACCATATGTTACAGTAGAATGTGTCACAGTATGTCACAGTACGCCACCATATGTTACAGTAGCATGTGTCACAGTACGTCATAGTATGGCACAGTATGTTACAGTAGCATGTGTCACAGTACACCACCATATGTTACAGTAGCATGTGTCACAGTACGTCATAGTATGGCACAGTATGTTACAGTAGCATGTGTCACAGTATGTCACCGTATGTTCCAGCAGCATGTGTCATAGTACATCACCATATGTTAGAGTAGCCTATATCACAGTAAGTCACAGTACACCACCATATGTTACAGTAGCCTATATCACAGTATGTCACAGTACCCCACAGTATGTTAGAGTAGCCTATGTCACAGTATGTCACAGTACACCACCATATGTTACAGTAGCCTATTTCACAGTATGTCACAGTATGTCACAGTACACCACCATATGTTACAGTAGCCTATTTCACAGTATGTCACAGTATGTCACAGTACACCACCATATGTTACAGTAGCCTATGTCACAGTAAGTCACAGTACACCACCATATGTTACAGTAGCCTATATCACAGTATGTCACAGTACACCACCATATGTTACAGTAGCCTATGTCACAGTAAGTCACAGTACACCACCATATGTTACAGTAGCCTATATCACAGTATGTCACAGTACCCCACAGTATGTTAGAGTAGCCTATGTCACAGTATGTCACAGTACACCACCATATGTTACAGTAGCCTATATCACAGTATGTCACAGTACACCACCATATGTTACAGTAGCCTATATCACAGTATGTCACAGTACCCCACAGTATGTTAGAGTAGCCTATGTCACAGTATGTCACAGTACACCACCATATGTAACAGTAGCCTATGTCACAGTATGTCACAGTATGTCACAGTACCCCACAGTATGTTAAGGCCCGTACACACTGGTTGATATATCGGCCATTCTCTTGAACGGCGATATTTTGCGGGACCGTCGGCCACTGTGTACGGCCGATACGTCTGTGAACTCCGTAGTTCACAGATGTATCGCGTCGGCCGCACAGCACAGCCGTCGCTGTGTGTGTTTGCCGACCGCCCGTACACATGCTGCGGCGGCCGGCGGTGATTGACAGCTGAACTGGGCAGGCGTGTGTACACGCCCGCCCAGTTCAAGACGTCAGTCCCCGACGGATCGGGCAGTGTGTGTGCACAACACACTGCCCGATCCGTCCATAGATATATCTGCAGATCAATTGATCGCAGATATATCTATCAGTGTGTACCCACCTTTACAGTAGCCTATGTCACAATATGTCACAGTACAGTATGTTAGAGTAGCCTATGTCACAGTACAGTATGTCACAGTACATCACCATATGTGTCACAGTACATCATAGTATGGCACAGTATGTCACAGTACATCACCATATGTGTCACAGTACATCATAGTATGGCACAGTATTAGTGATGTGCACTGGAAATTTTTCGGGTTTTGTGTTTTGGTTTTGGGTTCGGTTCCGCGGCCGTGTTTTGGATTCGGACGCGTTTTGGCAAAACCTTACCGAAAATTTTTTGTCGGATTCGGGTGTGTTTTTGATTCGGGTGTTTTTTTCTAAAAACCCTCAAAAACAGCTTAAATCATAGAATTTGGGGGTCATTTTGATCCCATAGTATTATTAACCTCAATAACCATAATTTCCACTCATTTTCAGTCTATTCTGAACACCTCACACCTCACAATATTATTTTTAGTCCTAAAATTTGCACCGAGGTCGCTGGATGGCTAAGCTAAGCGACACAAGTGGCCGACACAAACACCTGGCCCATCTAGGAGTGGCACAGCAGTGTCAGGCAGGATGGCACTTCAAAAAAATAGTCCCCAAACAGCACATGATGCAAAGAAAAAAAAGAGGCGCACCAAGGTCGCTGTGTGACTAATCTAAGCGACACAAGTGGCCGACACAAACACCTGGCCCATCTAGGAGTGGCACTGCAGTGTCAGGCAGGATGGCACTTCAAAAAAATAGTCCCCAAACAGCACATGATGCAAAGAAAAAAAGAGGCGCAATGAGGTAGCTGTGTGACTAAGCTAAGCGACCCAAGTGGCCGACACAAACACCTGGCCCATCTAGGAGTGGCACTGCAGTGTCAGACAGGATGGCACTTCAAAAAAATAGTCCCAAACAGCACATGATGCAAAGAAAAAAAGAGGCGCACCAAAGTCGCTGTGTGACTAATCTAAGCGACACAAGTGGCCGACACAAACACCTGGCCCATCTAGGAGTGGCACTGCAGTGTCAGGCAGGATGGCACTTCAAAAAAATAGTCCCCAAACAGCACATGATGCAAAGAAAAAAAGAGGCGCAATGAGGTAGCTGTGTGACTAAGCTAAGCGACCCAAGTGGCCGACACAAACACCTGGCCCATCTAGGAGTGGCACTGCAGTGTCAGACAGGATGGCACTTCAAAAAAATAGTCCCCAAACACCACATGATGCAAAGAAAAATGAAAGAAAAAAGAGGTGCAAGATGGAATTGTCCTTGGGCCCTCCCACCCACCCTTATGTTGTATAAACAGGACATGCACACTTTAACCAACCCATCATTTCAGTGACAGGGTCTGCCACATGACTGTGACTGAAATGACTGGTTAGTTTGGGCCCCCATCAAAAAAGAAGCAATCAATCTCTCCTTGCACAAACTGGCTCTACAGAGGCAAGATGTCCACCTCCTCCTCATCGTCCGATTCATCACCCCTTTCACTGTGTACATCCCCCTCCTCACAGATTATTAATTCGTCCCCACTGGAATCCACCATCTCAGGCCCCAGTGTACTTTCTGGAGGAAAATTGCTGCTGGTGAATGTCTCCACGGAGGAATTGATTATAATTCATTTTAATGAACATCATCTTCTCCACATTTTCTGGAAGTAACCTCATACGCCGATTGCTGGCAAGGTGAGCGGCTGCACTAAACACTCTTTCGGAGTACACACTGGAGGGAGGGCAACTTAGGTAGAATAAAGCCAGTTTGTGCAAGGGCCTCCAAATTGCCTCTTTTTCCTGCCAGTATACGTACGGACTGTCTGACGTGCCTACTTGGATGCGGTCACTCATATAATCCTCCACCATTCTTTCAATGGTGAGAGAATCATATGCAGTGACAGTAGACGACATGTCAGTAATCGTTGGCAGGTCCTTCAGTCCGGACCAGATGTCAGCACTCGCTCCAGACTGCCCTGCATCACCGCCAGCGGGTGGGCTCGGAATTCTTAGCCTTTTCCTCGCACCCCCAGTTGCGGGAGAATGTGAAGGAGGAGCTGTTGACGGGTCACGTTCCGCTTGACTTGACAATTTTCTCACCAGCAGGTCTTTGAACCCCTGCAGACTTGTGTCTGCCGGAAAGAGAGATACAACGTAGGTTTTAAATCTAGGATCGAGCACGGTGGCCAAAATGTAGTGCTCTGATTTCAACAGATTGACCACCCGTGAATCCAGGTTAAGCGAATGAAGGGCTCCATCCACAAGTCCCACATGCCTAGCGGAATCGCTCTGTTTTAGCTCCTCCTTCAATGTCTCCAGCTTCTTCTGCAAAAGCCTGATGAGGGGAATGACCTGACTCAGGCTGGCAGTGTCTGAACTGACTTCACGTGTGGCAAATTCAAAGGGTTGCAGAACATTGCACAACGTTGAAATCATTCTCCACTGCGCTTGAGACAGGTGCATTCCACCTCCTTTGCCTATATTGTGGCCAGATGTATAGGCTTGAATGGCCTTTTGCTGCTCCTCCATCCTCTGAAGCATATAGAGGGTTGAATTCCACCTCGTTACCACCTCTTGCTTCAGATGATGGCAGGGCAGGTTCGGGTATTTTTGGTGGTGTTCCAGTCTTCTGTACGCGGTGCCTGAACGCCGAAAGTGGCCCGCAATTCTTCGGGCCACCGACAGCATCTCTTGCACGCCCCTGTCGTTTTTTAAATAATTCTGCACCACCAAATTCAAGGTATGTGCAAAACATGGGACGTGCTGGAATTTGCCCAGATGTAATGCACGCACAATATTGGTGGCGTTGTCCGATGTCACAAATCCCCAGGAGAGTCCAATTGGAGTAAGCCATTCTGCGATGATCTTCCTCAGTTGCCGTGAGAGGTTTTCAGCTGTGTGCCTATTCTGGAAAGCGGTGATACAAAGCGTAGCCTGCCTAGGAACGAGTTGGCGTTTGCGAGATGCTGCTACTGGTGCCGCCGCTGCTGTTCTTGCAGCGGGAGGCAATACATCTACCCAGTGGGCTGTCACAGTCATATAGTCCTGAGTCTGCCCTGCTCCACTTGTCCACATGTCCGTGGTTAAGTGGACATTGGGTACAACTGCATTTTTTAGGACACTGGTGAGTCTTTTTCTGAGGTCTGTGTACATTTTCGGTATCGCCTGCCTAGAGAAATGGAACCTAGATGGTATTTGGTACCGGGGACACAGTACCTCAATCAAGTCTATAGTTGGCTCTGAATTAACGATGGATACCGGAACCACGTTTCTCACCGCCCAGGCTGCCAAGGCCTCAGTTATCCACTTTGCAGCAGGATGACTGCTGTGATATTTCATCTTCCTCGCAAAGGACTGTTGTACAGTCAATTGCTTACTGGAAGTAGTACAAGTGGTCTTCCGACTTCCCCTCTTGGATGACGATCGACTCCCAGCAGCAACAACAGCAGCGCCAGCAGCAGTAGGCGTTACACTCAAGGATGCATCGGAGGAATCCCAGGCAGGAGAGGACTCGTCAGACTTGCCAGTGACATGGCCTGCAGGACTATTGGCTTTCCTGGGTAAGGAGGAAATTGACACTGAGGGAGTTGGGGGGGTGGTTTGCAGGAGCTTGGTTACAAGAGGAAGGGATTTAGTGGTCAGTGGACTGCTTCCGCTGTCATCCAAAGTTTTTGAACTTGTCACTGACTTCTGATGAATGCGGACCAGGTGACATATAAGGGAGGATGTTCCGAGGTGGTTAACGTCATTACCCCTACTTATTACAGCTTGACAAAGGCAACACACGGCTTGACACCTGTTGTCCGCATTTCTGTTGAAATAATTCCACACCGAAGAGGTGAATTTTTTTTGTATTTTGACCAGGCATGTCAATGGCCATATTCGTCCCACGGACAACAGGTGTCTCCCCGGGTGCCTGACTTAAACAAACCACCTCACCATCAGAATCCTCCTTGTCAATTTCCTCCCCAATGCCAGCAACACCCATATCCTCATCCTGGTGTACTTCAACAGTGACATCTTCAATTTGACTATCAGGAACTGGACTGCGGGTGCTCCTTCCAGCACTTGCAGGGGGCGTGCAAATGGTGGAAGGCGCAAGCTCTTCACGTCCAGTGTTGGGAAGGTCAGGCATCGCAACCGACACAATTGGACTCTCCTTGGGGATTTGTGATTTAGAAGAACGCACAGTTCTTTGCTGTGCTTTTGCCAGCTTAAGTCTTTTCATTTTTCTAGCGAGAGGATGAGTGCTTCCATCCTCATGTGAATCTGAACCACTAGCCATGAACATAGGCCAGGGCCTCAGCCGTTCCTTGCCACTCCGTGTGGTAAATGGCATATTGGCAAGTTTACGCTTCTCATCAGACGCTTTCAATTTTGATTTTTGGGTCATTTTACTGAACTTTTGTTTTTTGGATTTTACATGCTCTGTACTATGACATTGGGCATCGGCCTTGGCAGACGACGTTGATGGCATTTCATCGTCTCGGCCATGACTAGTGGCAGCAGCTTCAGCACGAGGTGGAAGTGGATCTTGATCTTTCCCTATTTTAACCACCACATTTTTGTTCTCCATTTTTTAATGTGTGGAATTATATGCCAGTATCAATAGCAATGGCCTACTACTATATATACTGCGCACAACTGAAATGCACCACAGGTATGGATGGATAGTATACTTGACGACACAGAGGTAGGTAGAGCAGTGGCCTTCTGTACCGTACTGCTATATATACTGGTGGTCACTGTCAGCAAACTGCAAAACTAAAATGCACCACAGGTATAGAATCTAGATGGATAGTATACTTGATGACACAGAGGTAGGTAGAGCAGTGGCCTTCCATACCGTACTGCTATATATACTGGTGGTCACTGTCAGCAAACTGCAAAACTAAAATGCACCACAGGTATAGAATCTAGATGGATAGTATACTTGACGACACAGAGGTAGGTAGAGCAGTGGCCTTCCGTACCGTACTGCTATATATACTGGTGGTCACTGTCAGCAAAACTCTGCACTGTACTCCTATATAATACTGCTGGTCCCCAGTCCCCACAATAAAGCAGTGTGAGCACAGATACACTGTATACAGCACACTGAAGTAGATAAAGTCAACCTTTCTGTCAAACTTGACAGGTGGTGACACCCCTTTCTCCTAGGCCCACCCCCCTTTTAATATTAAATGATAGTGTTTTATATCGCTTAATATAAAATTTGATATTAAATTTTATATAAATTGATAGTGTTCGATATTAAACCGTATTAAAAGTTAATGGCTTTGAAAAGAATGTCACATATGACACACACTTTAAAATACATCTTTTTTTTTTTTTTTTTTTGTAACACAAAATGTTCTTACATTCCAGCAGCTGAAACTTCATGAGTCACACATGTTACAGTTTTAAAAAGGATAATCACTAATGACTGTGGCCATTTTCTTAGAAGCACGGGATCATCACACATGGCACTAATTTAAAAGGTCATTTTAAAATGTCACAAAGGTCATTTTAAATGTCACAGAAACCCTCAGAAGTACGATGTGCAATTTGACCATGTCCATTTCTTAGACGGTCGGTTCATCACAGGTCATTTTAAATTTTAAATTGAAAAATATTTAAAAAGCTTAACTGTATATTACAACCTATGTTGCATACCTGACATATGTTACTGTGTGTTAAATAGCACTAAAAAGTTTATCTTTATTGTGGCCGATCGCTGAACTTTGATTGCAAGCAGACATGACCAGACTTGTCAGTATTAAAGCGTGACATGTCCAGACCTGTATATTAGCGATAAAAGATTTACACCAAATACTGTGTATTAAACCGTTTATATCGATGCATACAAACCACATATATGCTGCATACATGACATATGTTACTGTGTGTTAAATAGCACTAAAAAGTTTATCTTTATTGTGGCCGATCGCTGAACTTTGATTGCAAGCAGACATGACCAGACTTGTCAGTATTACAGCGTGACATGTCCAGACCTGTATATTAGCGATAAAAGATTTACACCAAATACTGTGTATTAAACCGTTTATATCGATGCATACAAACCACATATATGTTGCATACATGACATATGTTACTGTGTGTTAAATAGCACTAAAAAGTTTATCTTTATTGTGGCCGATCGCTGAACTTTGATTGCAAGTAGACATGACCAGACTTGTCAGTATTAAAGCGTGACATGTCCAGATCTGTATATTAGCGATAAAAGATTTACACCAAATACTGTGTATTAAACCGTTTATATCGATGCATACAAACCACATATATGTTGCATACATGACATATGTTACTGTGTGTTAAATAGCACTAAAAAGTTTATCTTTATTGTGGCCGATCGCTGAACTTTGATTGCAAGCAGACATGACCAGACTTGTCAGTATTACAGCGTGACATGTCCAGACCTGTATATTAGCGATAAAAGATTTACACCAAATACTGTGTATTAAACCGTTTATATCGATGCATACAAACCACATATATGTTGCATACATGACATATGTTACTGTGTGTTAAATAGCACTAAAAAGTTTATCTTTATTGTGGCCGATCGCTGAACTTTGATTGCAAGCAGACATGACCAGACTTGTCAGTATTACAGCGTGACATGTCCAGATCTGTATATTAGCGATAAAAGATTTACACCAAATACTGTGTATTAAACCGTTTATATCGATGCATACAAACCACATATATGTTGCATACATGACATATGTTACTGTGTGTTAAATAGCACTAAAAAGTTTATCTTTATTGTGGCCGATCGCTGAACTTTGATTGCAAGCAGACATGACCAGACTTGTCAGTATTACAGCGTGACATGTCCAGACCTGTATATTAGCGATAAAAGATTTACACCAAATACTGTGTATTAAACCGTTTATATCGATGCATACAAACCACATATATGCTGCATACATGACATATGTTACTGTGTGTTAAATAGCACTAAAAAGTTTATCTTTATTGTGGCCGATCGCTGAACTTTGATTGCAAGCAGACATGACCAGACTTGTCAGTATTACAGCGTGACATGTCCAGACCTGTATATTAGCGATAAAAGATTTACACCAAATACTGTGTATTAAACCGTTTATATCGATGCATACAAACCACATATATGTTGCATACATGACATATGTTACTGTGTGTTAAATAGCACTAAAAAGTTTATCTTTATTGTGGCCGATCGCTGAACTTTGATTGCAAGCAGACATGACCAGACTTGTCAGTATTACAGCGTGACATGTCCAGACCTGTATATTAGCGATAAAAGATTTACACCAAATACTGTGTATTAAACCGTTTATATCGATGCATACAAACCACATATATGTTGCATACATGACATATGTTACTGTGTGTTAAATAGCACTAAAAAGTTTATCTTTATTGTGGCCGATCGCTGAACTTTGATTGCAAGCAGACATGACCAGACTTGTCAGTATTACAGCGTGACATGTCCAGATCTGTATATTAGCGATAAAAGATTTACACCAAATACTGTGTATTAAACCGTTTATATCGATGCATACAAACCACATATATGTTGCATACATGACATATGTTACTGTGTGTTAAATAGCACTAAAAAGTTTATCTTTATTGTGGCCGATCGCTGAACTTTGATTGCAAGCAGACATGACCAGACTTGTCAGTATTACAGCGTGACATGTCCAGACCTGTATATTAGCGATAAAAGATTTACACCAAATACTGTGTATTAAACCGTTTATATCGATGCATACAAACCACATATATGCTGCATACATGACATATGTTACTGTGTGTTAAATAGCACTAAAAAGTTTATCTTTATTGTGGCCGATCGCTGAACTTTGATTGCAAGCAGACATGACCAGACTTGTCAGTATTACAGCGTGACATGTCCAGACCTGTATATTAGCGATAAAAGATTTACACCAAATACTGTGTATTAAACCGTTTATATCGATGCATACAAACCACATATATGTTGCATACATGACATATGTTACTGTGTGTTAAATAGCACTAAAAAGTTTATCTTTATTGTGGCCGATCGCTGAACTTTGATTGCAAGCAGACATGACCAGACTTGTCAGTATTAAAGCGTGACATGTCCAGATCTGTATATTAGCGATAAAAGATTTACACCAAATACTGTGTATTAAACCGTTTACATCGATGCATACAAACCACATATATGTTGCATACATGACATATGTTACTGTGTGTTAAATAGCACTAAAAAGTTTATCTTTATTGTGGCCGATCGCTGAACTTTGATTGCAAGCAGACATGACCAGACTTGTCAGTATTACAGCGTGACATGTCCAGACCTGTATATTAGCGATAAAAGATTTACACCAAATACTGTGTATTAAACCGTTTATATCGATGCATACAGACCACATATTACAGTGTATTACAGAGTATATAGCACTGTATACAGACCACATATTACAGTGTATTACAACGTGTATAACGCTGCAAGCATACCACATATTACTGTGTATTAAACCATTTATATCGCAGCATACAAGCCGTATGTTACAGTGTATTAAACAGTGTGTGTATTGCTGCATACATGCCATTTATTACTGTGTATTACAGAGTGTATAGCACTGTATACAGACCACATATTACAGTGTATTATAAGTGTATAACGCGGCAAGCATACCATATATTACTGTGTATTACAGAGTGTATAGCACTGTATACAGACCACATATTACTGGGTATTACGTGTATAACGCTGCAAGCATACCACATATTACAGTGTATTACAGAGTGTATAGCACTGTATACAGACAACATATTACTGGGTATTACAACGTGTATAACGCTGCAAGCATACCACATATTACTGGGTATTAAACCGTTTATATAGCTGAGCACCATATATTACTGTATAAGTTACTGTGTGTTAAATAGCACTAAAAAGTTTAAACATTATTTTTTGCAAACATATGTAGAAACAGTGTATTTGGTTTTAAATTGAAAAATATTTAAAAAGCTTAACTGTATATTACAACCTATGTTGCATACATGACATATGTTACTGTGTGTTAAATAGCACTAAAAATATATTTTGCTAATGTAATACCCTTATGGGGGTATGAATTTTAAACAAATAATACTATGTGATCATGTGCAATCTGACTATCTGCACCAGTATTATGTGTTCCAGAATCATAATATATATAATAAATGTATATCGTTTAAATAAGACACAGATGCATTAAATTGAATAGTAACAATACTCTTATGTTATGTTGGTAATAATGTAACGGGCTATTTTAACATAACAGATCCTATTTAGGAATATGATGACATGATATGCCTAGTGACCCAAGTTATTAAAACTTTTTACTGTAAATATAATGTTTGTGCATGCATACGCCATGAGATATGTACTTCTATTAAGCACAAACAAGCATATTGGCATTCTACTCTGACATTTAGGGTAAAAGATTAGAATGGATCAAGGTAGCATAGCGTAAGGACAGACATAGGTTCAGCGGCCTCTTTGACAATCCATGTTATGGATATGAAGTAAAACCACCATTAGTAAGCATTAAAAAGGAAACCATCCTAAAATTTTGGTATAATTTTTAAACAAATAATACTATGTGATCATGTGCAATCTGACTATCTGCGCCAGTATTATGTGTTCCAGAATCATAATATATATGATAAATATATAGCGTTTAAATAAGATACCGCATTCTCACACTGACATACATATGAAAACCGATAATAAGCAGTTCCGGCTACTGTAATCCTTTACATGATGATTTTGGTATATACACATATACTACAGGTCACTACAAAGATATGAATCATGATATATAAGATCACTAAACAAAACAAGAGATCTGTAATGATTTCTGACTAACTAGTTAACTCAGTATACAGTAATCATATAGGTCCCTGTGTCATATAGATATGCGCTTGGCATAAATATTTCCACACGTTCCTAAATCTAAGATGTTTCATGCATGTTGTAACACTAAATATTGCAAATAGAATATCAACATGACAGATGATACAACTGAATTTATCATGATGAATCTTATATAGTCCTATATTTTGCTAATGTAATACCCTTATGGGGGTATGAATTTTAAACAAATAATACTATGTGATCATATGCAATCTGACTATCTGCACCAGTATTATGTGTTCCAGAATCATAATATATATAATAAATGTATATCGTTTAAATAAGACACAGATGCATTAAATTGAATAGTAACAATACTCTTATGTTATGTTGGTAATAATGTAACGGGCTATTTTAACATAACAGATCCTATTTAGGAAAATGATGACATGATATGCCTAGTGACCCAAGTTATTAAAACTTTTTACTGTAAATATAATGTTTGTGCATGCATACGCCATGAGATATGTACTTCTATTAAGCACAAACAAGCATATTGGCATTCTACTCTAACATTTAGGGTAAAAGATTAGAATGGATCAAGGTAGCATAGCGTAAGGACAGACATAGGTTCAGCGGCCTCTTTGACAATCCATGTTATGGATATGAAGTAAACCCACCATTAATAAGCATTAAAAAGGATACCAAGAATATGATTTGGACATATGGCCCCAGATTTTCAAATAAAGGACGTGCAGCGTATCTCCTTATTTAATCCTAATGAAGTCATAGTATTCAACAGGCATATGTATCTAGATTTTTCTTTAGTGACATACATAGTGATGTTACAACCACTTATATCTAGCTCAAACTGTTCTAGATCATAAATTTTCACCTTTTTGTGATTACTAGTGTGGAATCGTAGAAAGTGTCATGCCAAAACTTGTAATTTTCTTCATGTTGCTTAAATCTCTTTGTGTATTTTTAATGATATACACATGATCCAATATTGTTTTAAAAAGCATCTTAGTCATGCTGATATATTTATAAATGAATGGGCCTATTAAGCAGTAAATTACACCAAATGTGTGGAGCAGTTAATGAATCTTTTTTATTTCTGTTTTATTGTTATTTCTGTCAGAGAATTTCTGAGTGATATGAATATATTGGCATGCTTGACATGGTCCACAGGTATAACAGACAGATAATGATGGATTTTTCCTCTGATGCTTGGAAAAGTGACTTCTAAACAAATTAACCCGTAAATTTGTTGATATCTTCCAGATGATCTGTATGGTCTTATCAAACTCTTTCTTCAGAGCATAAACAGTGGTGAGTATATATCGATATCTGTGTAATGACGCATTGATGTGTATCCACTCTTTACAGTATGTAACAATGTATATCCTTACTTATAACCAAGACAAGAGAACGCACCTTGTGCCAAATAAGATACATTGTTACATACTGTAAAGAGTGGATACACATCAATGCGTCATTACACAGATATCGATATATACTCACCACTGTTTATGCTCTGAAGAAAGAGTTTGATAAGACCATACAGATCATCTGGAAGATATCAACAAATTTACGGGTTAATTTGTTTAGAAGTCACTTTTCCAAGCATCAGAGGAAAAATCCATCATTATCTGTCTGTTATACCTGTGGACCATGTCAAGCATGCCAATATATTCATATCACTCAGAAATTCTCTGACAGAAATAACAATAAAACAGAAATAAAAAAGATTCATTAACTGCTCCACACATTTGGTGTAATTTACTGCTTAATAGGCCCATTCATTTATAAATATATCAGCATGACTAAGATGCTTTTTAAAACAATATTGGATCATGTGTATATCATTAAAAATACACAAAGAGATTTAAGCAACATGAAGAAAATTACAAGTTTTGGCATGACACTTTCTACGATTCCACACTAGTAATCACAAAAAGGTGAAAATTTATGATCTAGAACAGTTTGAGCTAGATATAAGTGGTTGTAACATCACTATGTATGTCACTAAAGAAAAATCTAGATACATATGCCTGTTGAATACTATGACTTCATTAGGATTAAATAAGGAGATACGCTGCACGTCCTTTATTTGAAAATCTGGGGCCATATGTCCAAATCATATTCTTGGTATCCTTTTTAATGCTTATTAATGGTGGGTTTACTTCATATCCATAACATGGATTGTCAAAGAGGCCGCTGAACCTATGTCTGTCCTTACGCTATGCTACCTTGATCCATTCTAATCTTTTACCCTAAATGTTAGAGTAGAATGCCAATATGCTTGTTTGTGCTTAATAGAAGTACATATCTCATGGCGTATGCATGCACAAACATTATATTTACAGTAAAAAGTTTTAATAACTTGGGTCACTAGGCATATCATGTCATCATTTTCCTAAATAGGATCTGTTATGTTAAAATAGCCCGTTACATTATTACCAACATAACATAAGAGTATTGTTACTATTCAATTTAATGCATCTGTGTCTTATTTAAACGATATACATTTATTATATATATTATGATTCTGGAACACATAATACTGGTGCAGATAGTCAGATTGCATATGATCACATAGTATTATTTGTTTAAAATTCATACCCCCATAAGGGTATTACATTAGCAAAATATAGGACTATATAAGATTCATCATGATAAATTCAGTTGTATCATCTGTCATGTTGATATTCTATTTGCAATATTTAGTGTTACAACATGCATGAAACATCTTAGATTTAGGAACGTGTGGAAATATTTATGCCAAGCGCATATCTATATGACACAGGGACCTATATGATTACTGTATACTGAGTTAACTAGTTAGTCAGAAATCATTACAGATCTCTTGTTTTGTTTAGTGATCTTATATATCATGATTCATATCTTTGTAGTGACCTGTAGTATATGTGTATATACCAAAATCATCATGTAAAGGATTACAGTAGCCGGAACTGCTTATTATCGGTTTTCATATGTATGTCAGTGTGAGAATGCGGTATCTTATTTAAACGCTATATATTTATCATATATATTATGATTCTGGAACACATAATACTGGCGCAGATAGTCAGATTGCACATGATCACATAGTATTATTTGTTTAAAAATTATACCAAAATTTTAGGATGGTTTCCTTTTTAATGCTTACTAATGGTGGTTTTACTTCATATCCATAACATGGATTGTCAAAGAGGCCGCTGAACCTATGTCTGTCCTTACGCTATGCTACCTTGATCCATTCTAATCTTTTACCCTAAATGTCAGAGTAGAATGCCAATATGCTTGTTTGTGCTTAATAGAAGTACATATCTCATGGCGTATGCATGCACAAACATTATATTTACAGTAAAAAGTTTTAATAACTTGGGTCACTAGGCATATCATGTCATCATATTCCTAAATAGGATCTGTTATGTTAAAATAGCCCGTTACATTATTACCAACATAACATAAGAGTATTGTTACTATTCAATTTAATGCATCTGTGTCTTATTTAAACGATATACATTTATTATATATATTATGATTCTGGAACACATAATACTGGTGCAGATAGTCAGATTGCACATGATCACATAGTATTATTTGTTTAAAATTCATACCCCCATAAGGGTATTACATTAGCAAAATATATTTTTAGTGCTATTTAACACACAGTAACATATGTCATGTATGCAACATAGGTTGTAATATACAGTTAAGCTTTTTAAATATTTTTCAATTTAAAACCAAATACACTGTTTCTACATATGTTTGCAAAAAATAATGTTTAAACTTTTTAGTGCTATTTAACACACAGTAACTTATACAGTAATATATGGTGCTCAGCTATATAAACGGTTTAATACCCAGTAATATGTGGTATGCTTGCAGCGTTATACACGTTGTAATACCCAGTAATATGTTGTCTGTATACAGTGCTATACACTCTGTAATACACTGTAATATGTGGTATGCTTGCAGCGTTATACACGTAATACCCAGTAATATGTGGTCTGTATACAGTGCTATACACTCTGTAATACACAGTAATATATGGTATGCTTGCCGCGTTATACACTTATAATACACTGTAATATGTGGTCTGTATACAGTGCTATACACTCTGTAATACACAGTAATAAATGGCATGTATGCAGCAATACACACACTGTTTAATACACTGTAACATACGGCTTGTATGCTGCGATATAAATGGTTTAATACACAGTAATATGTGGTATGCTTGCAGCGTTATACACGTTGTAATACACTGTAATATGTGGTCTGTATACAGTGCTATATACTCTGTAATACACTGTAATATGTGGTCTGTATGCATCGATATAAACGGTTTAATACACAGTATTTGGTGTAAATCTTTTATCGCTAATATACAGGTCTGGACATGTCACGCTGTAATACTGACAAGTCTGGTCATGTCTGCTTGCAATCAAAGTTCAGCGATCGGCCACAATAAAGATAAACTTTTTAGTGCTATTTAACACACAGTAACATATGTCATGTATGCAACATATATGTGGTTTGTATGCATCGATGTAAACGGTTTAATACACAGTATTTGGTGTAAATCTTTTATCGCTAATATACAGATCTGGACATGTCACGCTTTAATACTGACAAGTCTGGTCATGTCTGCTTGCAATCAAAGTTCAGCGATCGGCCACAATAAAGATAAACTTTTTAGTGCTATTTAACACACAGTAACATATGTCATGTATGCAACATATATGTGGTTTGTATGCATCGATATAAACGGTTTAATACACAGTATTTGGTGTAAATCTTTTATCGCTAATATACAGGTCTGGACATGTCACGCTGTAATACTGACAAGTCTGGTCATGTCTGCTTGCAATCAAAGTTCAGCGATCGGCCACAATAAAGATAAACTTTTTAGTGCTATTTAACACACAGTAACATATGTCATGTATGCAGCATATATGTGGTTTGTATGCATCGATATAAACGGTTTAATACACAGTATTTGGTGTAAATCTTTTATCGCTAATATACAGGTCTGGACATGTCACGCTGTAATACTGACAAGTCTGGTCATGTCTGCTTGCAATCAAAGTTCAGCGATCGGCCACAATAAAGATAAACTTTTTAGTGCTATTTAACACACAGTAACATATGTCATGTATGCAACATATATGTGGTTTGTATGCATCGATATAAACGGTTTAATACACAGTATTTGGTGTAAATCTTTTATCGCTAATATACAGATCTGGACATGTCACGCTGTAATACTGACAAGTCTGGTCATGTCTGCTTGCAATCAAAGTTCAGCGATCGGCCACAATAAAGATAAACTTTTTAGTGCTATTTAACACACAGTAACATATGTCATGTATGCAACATATATGTGGTTTGTATGCATCGATATAAACGGTTTAATACACAGTATTTGGTGTAAATCTTTTATCGCTAATATACAGGTCTGGACATGTCACGCTGTAATACTGACAAGTCTGGTCATGTCTGCTTGCAATCAAAGTTCAGCGATCGGCCACAATAAAGATAAACTTTTTAGTGCTATTTAACACACAGTAACATATGTCATGTATGCAACATATATGTGGTTTGTATGCATCGATATAAACGGTTTAATACACAGTATTTGGTGTAAATCTTTTATCGCTAATATACAGGTCTGGACATGTCACGCTGTAATACTGACAAGTCTGGTCATGTCTGCTTGCAATCAAAGTTCAGCGATCGGCCACAATAAAGATAAACTTTTTAGTGCTATTTAACACACAGTAACATATGTCATGTATGCAGCATATATGTGGTTTGTATGCATCGATATAAACGGTTTAATACACAGTATTTGGTGTAAATCTTTTATCGCTAATATACAGGTCTGGACATGTCACGCTGTAATACTGACAAGTCTGGTCATGTCTGCTTGCAATCAAAGTTCAGCGATCGGCCACAATAAAGATAAACTTTTTAGTGCTATTTAACACACAGTAACATATGTCATGTATGCAACATATATGTGGTTTGTATGCATCGATATAAACGGTTTAATACACAGTATTTGGTGTAAATCTTTTATCGCTAATATACAGATCTGGACATGTCACGCTGTAATACTGACAAGTCTGGTCATGTCTGCTTGCAATCAAAGTTCAGCGATCGGCCACAATAAAGATAAACTTTTTAGTGCTATTTAACACACAGTAACATATGTCATGTATGCAACATATATGTGGTTTGTATGCATCGATATAAACGGTTTAATACACAGTATTTGGTGTAAATCTTTTATCGCTAATATACAGGTCTGGACATGTCACGCTGTAATACTGACAAGTCTGGTCATGTCTGCTTGCAATCAAAGTTCAGCGATCGGCCACAATAAAGATAAACTTTTTAGTGCTATTTAACACACAGTAACATATGTCATGTATGCAACATATATGTGGTTTGTATGCATCGATATAAACGGTTTAATACACAGTATTTGGTGTAAATCTTTTATCGCTAATATACAGATCTGGACATGTCACGCTTTAATACTGACAAGTCTGGTCATGTCTACTTGCAATCAAAGTTCAGCGATCGGCCACAATAAAGATAAACTTTTTAGTGCTATTTAACACACAGTAACATATGTCATGTATGCAACATATATGTGGTTTGTATGCATCGATATAAACGGTTTAATACACAGTATTTGGTGTAAATCTTTTATCGCTAATATACAGGTCTGGACATGTCACGCTGTAATACTGACAAGTCTGGTCATGTCTGCTTGCAATCAAAGTTCAGCGATCGGCCACAATAAAGATAAACTTTTTAGTGCTATTTAACACACAGTAACATATGTCATGTATGCAGCATATATGTGGTTTGTATGCATCGATATAAACGGTTTAATACACAGTATTTGGTGTAAATCTTTTATCGCTAATATACAGGTCTGGACATGTCACGCTTTAATACTGACAAGTCTGGTCATGTCTGCTTGCAATCAAAGTTCAGCGATCGGCCACAATAAAGATAAACTTTTTAGTGCTATTTAACACACAGTAACATATGTCAGGTATGCAACATAGGTTGTAATATACAGTTAAGCTTTTTAAATATTTTTCAATTTAAAATTTAAAATGACCTGTGATGAACCGACCGTCTAAGAAATGGACATGGTCAAATTGCACATCGTACTTCTGAGGGTTTCTGTGACATTTAAAATGACCTTTGTGACATTTTAAAATGACCTTTTAAATTAGTGCCATGTGTGATGATCCCGTGCTTCTAAGAAAATGGCCACAGTCATTAGTGATTATCCTTTTTAAAACTGTAACATGTGTGACTCATGAAGTTTCAGCTGCTGGAATGTAAGAACATTTTGTGTTACAAAAAAAAAAAAAAAAAAAGATGTATTTTAAAGTGTGTGTCATATGTGACATTCTTTTCAAAGCCATTAACTTTTAATACGGTTTAATATCGAACACTATCAATTTATATAAAATTTAATATCAAATTTTATATTAAGCGATATAAAACACTATCATTTAATATTAAAAGGGGGGTGGGCCTAGGAGAAAGGGGTGTCACCACCTGTCAAGTTTGACAGAAAGGTTGACTTTATCTACTCACTGAGCACAGATATGGAGTGTTTTTCAGGCAGACAACGTATACTGGTGGTCACTGGTCAGCAAAACTCTGCACTGTACTCCTCCTATATAATATACTGGTGGTCCCCAGTGCCCACAATAAAGCAGTGTGAGCACATATATATGCAGCACACTGAGCACAGATATGGAGTGTTTTTCAGGCAGACAACGTATACTGGTGGTCACTGTCAGCAAAACTCTGCACTGTACTCCTCCTATATAATATACTGGTGGTCCCCAGTCCCCACAATAAAGCAGTGTGAGCACAGATATATGCAGCACACTGAGCACAGATATGTGTTAGGGTCTCCTGCCCTGTGCTGCCACGTCGTCATGGCAACCGGGAGACAAGTGCTAGCGGAGTAACCTGAGCGCAGCTGATACTCCGGTTCGGGTCTTTTGCTGTGCAGTGGTTACAGGCTCTGTGCACGGCAGGGGATCCGGTGCTGGTTTTTGTGCTCACAGTCTGTGAGGTCTGAGTGGGGCGTGGACAGCACCTGCTTTATAAGGCCTCTTCTCAGGTTAAGCAGATGCTGCTGAATCTTTGTTGGTTAGTCAGTTCCTGAAAGTTAGCCAGTACTGTGTAGCTTTGTATTTGTTGTTGCTTACTGCAAATAGGCCTGGGGATTTGGTACTACACTCTGCCAATCCAGACCTAGCAGTAAGACTGGAGTCAGTCGTTTAACCTGCTGGGGTTCTTTTGCTACTCTGTGAACTTAGCAGGTTTGCGGCTGTATTCTCAGACTGCCTGCCTAAATCCTGTCTCACTGTGCAAGGTGTTCAGGTATTCAGTTTAGTGGCAGTAAGCTGAACCTGTGCACTGCAAGTGAGGATTAGGATTGTGGAGACTCTCCTTGTGTCTATCATTCCATCTCTGACCAAGGAGTTTACTGCCACACCCGTTGGTAACCCTTTAGGGTTTTGCTGTTGCCCTTAGCAACAGCATTTCGGGTTCTGATATAGATAAGTGAATACACAAAATGGAAGCTGGATGTCAGTTTGTCTATTGCTTAAAAGAAACTGTTGCTTTAAATGTGATTTTTATATGTTTGCAGAAACTTTGATTTTAGTAGCAATTAAGGAAGTTAGTTTAGCTTTACAGTATTTTATAGACTGTGGTTAGCTAGTATCCTATAGAAAAGGGAAGTTGAAAGTATGTTGAAGGTAAAAGTATATTTTTAATGTAACAGTTATAATTACAAGATGCTGAGCTAATTAATTGGAAATTCCCCATAAGGGGAGTTTATAAATTATAATATATTTTGATATTTGAAATGTAATTGGTTTATGTATATGATTGGCTTGTTAATTTAATTAGATCATGTAATGCTATGATGAAAGTATATAAGATGAAATCAACGTGTCAATGTGCAGTTCATGATATTCTTTTATCGTGAGCTCTGTGAACTTCACAATGCAATAAATCTACCAAAGAGACTTCATTGTTCTTCAATTATTTTACATGACCATATCATTTTGGAGGTATTACCGAGATTAACCCAACATTGACACACGAAAAAAAAAGGTGGGCTGGAGCCGGGACACCTGAACCAACAGTGGCCACAGGTAAGAGCTGTTATCTTACTTCTGCTCCATGTGTCCCTGCCTCGGTCTGCTAACTTTGTGTGTTATTGTTGGCTTGTAACTCCTTAAAGTCTTTTTGGAGATTGTAAGTATAAAACCAAATTAATTTTAACTGCATTTTATTACCAGATGCAGTGATTAGTATAAAGTGTTAAGATTGTAATTTCTTAATAGCAATGCACAGTAAAATTGCAAAGGCTCTCAACACAAGCAAATGTTAAATTTGTACCCACCTACCCATCAGTGTAAATGCAGGTATACCCCTCCTGGCTCATTACATAAGCACAGCTAACATAATAAACAAAGATTGGTCCTGCCATAAGCGAAAGAATGGTAGTCGCAGTTGTGCCAATAAAACACCTAAAGTACAAAATATAGTAGACTTCCCATATTTAAATGTCTTAAATGCAGGCTTGCTGTATGCGCCCGCTCTGCAGGTATCTGCAGCCAAAAAAAAACCTAAATTCTGCTTAAGTGTTAATAAAAAGTCCCACCCATGTGTACAAAAAAAAAATATTACAGGTAAAAAGTAGAGATGAGCGGGTTCGGTTTCTCTGAATCCGAACCCGCCAGAACTTCATGTTTTTCTTCACGGGTCCGAGCGACTCGGATCTTCCCGCCTTGCTCGGTTAACCCGAGCGCGCCCGAACGTCATCATGACGCTGTCGGATTCTCGCGAGGCTCGGATTCTATCGCGAGACTCGGATTCTATATAAGGAGCCGCGCGTCGCCGCCATTTTCACACGTGCATTGAGATTGATAGGGAGAGGACGTGGCTGGCGTCCTCTCCGTTGAGAATTAGAATAGATTAGAGAGACACTTGATTTACTAATTTTGGGGAGCATTAGGAGTACTCAGTAGTGTACAGTGCAGAGTTTTGCTGATAGTGACCAGTGACCACCACTTTTATTTATAATCCGTTCTCTGCCTGAAAAAAGCGATACACAGCACACAGTGACTCAGTCACATACCATATCTGTGTGCACTGCTCAGGCTCAGGCCAGTGTGCTGCATCATCTATATATATTATATATCTGTCTGACTGCTCAGCTCACACAGCTTATAATTGTGGGGGAGACTGGGGAGCACTACTGCAGTGCCAGTTATAGGTTATAGCAGGAGCCAGGAGTACATAATATTATATTAAAATTAAACAGTGTACACTTTTGCTGCAGGAGTGCCACTGCCAGTGTGACTAGTGACCAGTGACCTGACCACCAGTATATAATATTAGTAGTATACTATCTCTTTATCAACCAGTCTATATTAGCAGCAGACACAGTACAGTGCGGTAGTTCACGGCTGTGGCTACCTCTGTGTCGGCACTCGGCAGCCCGTCCATAATTGTATATACCAGTGACCTAACCGTGGTTTTTTTTTCTTTCTTTATACATACATACTAGTTACGAGTATACTATCTCTTTATCAACCAGTCTATATATTAGCAGCAGACACAGTACAGTGCGGTAGTTCACGGCTGTGGCTACCTCTGTGTCGGCACTCGGCAGCCCGTCCATAATTGTATATACCACCTAACCGTGGTTTTTTTTTCTTTCTTTATACATACATACTAGTTACGAGTATACTATCTCTTTATCAACCAGTCTATATATTAGCAGCAGACACAGTACAGTGCGGTAGTTCACGGCTGTGGCTACCTCTGTGTCGGCACTCGGCAGCCCGTCCATAATTGTATATACCACCTAACCGTGGTTTTTTTTTCTTTCTTTATACATACATACTAGTTACGAGTATACTATCTCTTTATCAACCAGTCTATATATTAGCAGCAGACACAGTACAGTGCGGTAGTTCACGGCTGTGGCTACCTCTGTGTCGGCACTCGGCAGCCCGTCCATAATTGTATATACCACCTAACCGTGGTTTTTTTTTCTTTCTTTATACATACATACTAGTTACGAGTATACTATCTCTTTATCAACCAGTCTATATATTAGCAGCAGACACAGTACAGTGCGGTAGTTCACGGCTGTGGCTACCTCTGTGTCGGCACTCGGCAGCCCGTCCATAATTGTATATACCACCTAACCGTGGTTTTTTTTTCTTTCTTTATACATACATACTAGTTACGAGTATACTATCTCTTTATCAACCAGTCTATATATTAGCAGCAGACACAGTACAGTAGTTCACGGCTGTGGCTACCTCTGTGTCGGCACTCGGCAGCCCGTCCATAATTGTATATACCACCTAACCGTGGTTTTTTTTTCTT
Source organism: Pseudophryne corroboree (assembly GCF_028390025.1). NCBI lineage: Eukaryota > Metazoa > Chordata > Amphibia > Anura > Myobatrachidae > Pseudophryne > Pseudophryne corroboree. The sequence continues at coordinate 2,908,240 of NC_086452.1, forward strand.
TCTTTATACATACATACTAGTTACGAGTATACTATCTCTTTATCAACCAGTCTATATATTAGCAGCAGACACAGTACAGTGCGGTAGTTCACGGCTGTGGCTACCTCTGTGTCGGCACTCGGCAGCCCGTCCATAATTGTATATACCACCTAACCGTGGTTTTTTTTCTTTCTTTATACATACATACTAGTTACGAGTATACTATCTCTTTATCAACCAGTCTATATATTAGCAGCAGACACAGTACAGTGCGGTAGTTCACGGCTGTGGCTACCTCTGTGTCGGCACTCAGCAGCCCGTCCATAATTGTATACTAGTATCCAATCCATCCATCTCCATTGTTTACCTGAGGTGCCTTTTAGTTGTGCCTATTAAAATATGGAGAACAAAAAGGTTGAGGTTCCAAAATTAGGGAAAGATCAAGATCCACTTCCACCTCGTGCTGAAGCTGCTGCCACTAGTCATGGCCGAGACGATGAAATGCCAGCAACGTCGTCTGCCAAGGCCGATGCCCAATGGCATAGTACAGAGCATGTCAAAACCAAAACACCAAATATCAGTAAAAAAAGGACTCCAAAACCTAAAATAAAATTGTCGGAGGAGAAGCGTAAACTTGCCAATATGCCATTTACCACACGGAGTGGCAAGGAACGGCTGAGGCCCTGGCCTATGTTCATGGCTAGTGGTTCAGCTTCACATGAGGATGGAAGCACTCAGCCTCTCGCTAGAAAACTGAAAAGACTCAAGCTGGCAAAAGCACCGCAAAGAACTGTGCGTTCTTTGAAATCCCAAATCCACAAGGAGAGTCCAATTGTGTCGGTTGCGATGCCTGACCTTCCCAACACTGGACGTGAAGAGCATGCGCCTTCCACCATTTGCACGCCCCCTGCAAGTGCTGGAAGGAGCACCCGCAGTCCAGTTCCTGATAGTCAGATTGAAGATGTCAGTGTTGAAGTACACCAGGATGAGGAGGATATGGGTGTTGCTGGCGCTGGGGAGGAAATTGACCAGGAGGATTCTGATGGTGAGGTGGTTTGTTTAAGTCAGGCACCCGGGGAGACACCTGTTGTCCGTGGGAGGAATATGGCCGTTGACATGCCAGGTGAAAATACCAAAAAAATCAGCTCTTCGGTGTGGAGGTATTTCACCAGAAATGCGGACAACAGGTGTCAAGCCGTGTGTTCCCTTTGTCAAGCTGTAATAAGTAGGGGTAAGGACGTTAACCACCTCGGAACATCCTCCCTTATACGTCACCTGCAGCGCATTCATAATAAGTCAGTGACAAGTTCAAAAACTTTGGGTGACAGCGGAAGCAGTCCACTGACCAGTAAATCCCTTCCTCTTGTAACCAAGCTCACGCAAACCACCCCACCAACTCCCTCAGTGTCAATTTCCTCCTTCCCCAGGAATGCCAATAGTCCTGCAGGCCATGTCACTGGCAATTCTGACGAGTCCTCTCCTGCCTGGGATTCCTCCGATGCATCCTTGCGTGTAACGCCTACTGCTGCTGGCGCTGCTGTTGTTGCCGCTGGGAGTCGATGGTCATCCCAGAGGGGAAGTCGTAAGCCCACTTGTACTACTTCCAGTAAGCAATTGACTGTTCAACAGTCCTTTGCGAGGAAGATGAAATATCACAGCAGTCATCCTACTGCAAAGCGGATAACTGAGTCCTTGACAACTATGTTGGTGTTAGACGTGCGTCCGGTATCCGCCGTTAGTTCACAGGGAACTAGACAATTTATTGAGGCAGTGTGCCCCCGTTACCAAATACCATCTAGGTTCCACTTCTCTAGGCAGGCGATACCGAGAATGTACACGGACGTCAGAAAAAGACTCACCAGTGTCCTAAAAAATGCAGTTGTACCCAATGTCCACTTAACCACGGACATGTGGACAAGTGGAGCAGGGCAGGGTCAGGACTATATGACTGTGACAGCCCACTGGGTAGATGTATGGACTCCCGCCGCAAGAACAGCAGCGGCGGCACCAGTAGCAGCATCTCGCAAACGCCAACTCTTTCCTAGGCAGGCTACGCTTTGTATCACCGCTTTCCAGAATACGCACACAGCTGAAAACCTCTTACGGCAACTGAGGAAGATCATCGCGGAATGGCTTACCCCAATTGGACTCTCCTGTGGATTTGTGGCATCGGACAACGCCAGCAATATTGTGTGTGCATTAAATATGGGCAAATTCCAGCACGTCCCATGTTTTGCACATACCTTGAATTTGGTGGTGCAGAATTTTTTAAAAAACGACAGGGGCGTGCAAGAGATGCTGTCGGTGGCCAGAAAAATTGCGGGACACTTTCGGCGTACAGGCACCACGTACAGAAGACTGGAGCACCACCAAAAACTACTGAACCTGCCCTGCCATCATCTGAAGCAAGAAGTGGTAACGAGGTGGAATTCAACCCTCTATATGCTTCAGAGGTTGGAGGAGCAGCAAAAGGCCATTCAAGCCTATACAATTGAGCACGATATAGTAGGTGGAATGCACCTGTCTCAAGTGCAGTGGAGAATGATTTCAACGTTGTGCAAGGTTCTAATGCCCTTTGAACTTGCCACACGTGAAGTCAGTTCAGACACTGCCAGCCTGAGTCAGGTCATTCCCCTCATCAGGCTTTTGCAGAAGAAGCTGGAGGCATTGAAGAAGGAGCTAAAAGGGAGCGATTCCGCTAGGCATGTGGGACTTGTGGATGCAGCCCTTAATTCGCTTAACAAGGATTCACGGGTGGTCAATCTGTTGAAATCAGAGCACTACATTTTGGCCACCGTGCTCGATCCTAGATTTAAAGCCTACCTTGGATCTCTCTTTCCGGCAGACACAGGTCTGCTGGGGTTGAAAGACCTGCTGGTGACAAAATTGTCAAGTCAAGCGGAACGCGACCTGTCAACATCTCCTCCTTCACATTCTACCGCAACTGGGGGTGCGAGGAAAAGGCTCAGAATTCCGAGCCCACCCGCTGGCGGTGATGCAGGGCAGTCTGGAGCGACTGCTGATGCTGACATCTGGTCCGGACTGAAGGACCTGACAACGATTACGGACATGTCGTCTACTGTCACTGCATATGATTCTCTCAACATTGATAGAATGGTGGAGGATTATATGAGTGACCGCATCCAAGTAGGCACGTCACACAGTCCGTACTTATACTGGCAGGAAAAAGAGGCAATTTGGAGGCCCTTGCACAAACTGGCTTTATTCTACCTAAGTTGCCCTCCCACAAGTGTGTACTCCGAAAGAGTGTTTAGTGCCGCCGCTCACCTTGTCAGCAATCGGCGTACGAGGTTACATCCAGAAAATGTGGAGAAGATGATGTTCATTAAAATGAATTATAATCAATTCCTCCGCGGAGACATTGACCAGCAGCAATTGCCTCCACAAAGTACACAGGGAGCTGAGATGGTGGATTCCAGTGGGGACGAATTGATAATCTGTGAGGAGGGGGATGTACACGGTGATATATCGGAGGGTGAAGATGAGGTGGACATCTTGCCTCTGTAGAGCCAGTTTGTGCAAGGAGAGATTAATTGCTTCTTTTTTGGGGGGGGTCCAAACCAACCCGTCATATCAGTCACAGTCGTGTGGCAGACCCTGTCACTGAAATGATGGGTTGGTTAAAGTGTGCATGTCCTGTTTTGTTTATACAACATAAGGGTGGGTGGGAGGGCCCAAGGACAATTCCATCTTGCACCTCTTTTTTCTTTTCTTTTTCTTTGCATCATGTGCTGATTGGGGAGGGTTTTTTGGAAGGGACATCCTGCGTGACACTGCAGTGCCACTCCTAGATGGGCCCGGTGTTTGTGTCGGCCACTAGGGTCGCTAATCTTACTCACACAGTCAGCTACCTCATTGCGCCTCTTTTTTTCTTTGCGTCATGTGCTGTTTGGGGAGGGTTTTTTGGAAGGGACATCCTGCGTGACACTGCAGTGCCACTCCTAGATGGGCCCGGTGTTTGTGTCGGCCACTAGGGTCGCTAATCTTACTCACACAGTCAGCTACCTCATTGCGCCTCTTTTTTTCTTTGCGTCATGTGCTGTTTGGGGAGGGTTTTTTGGAAGGGACATCCTGCGTGACACTGCAGTGCCACTCCTAGATGGGCCCGGTGTTTGTGTCGGCCACTAGGGTCGCTAATCTTACTCACACAGTCAGCTACCTCATTGCGCCTCTTTTTTTCTTTGCGTCATGTGCTGTTTGGGGAGGGTTTTTTGGAAGGGACATCCTGCGTGACACTGCAGTGCCACTCCTAGATGTGCCCGGTGTTTGTGTCGGCCACTAGGGTCGCTAATCTTACTCACACAGCTACCTCATTGCGCCTCTTTTTTTCTTTGCGTCATGTGCTGTTTGGGGAGGGTTTTTTGGAAGGGCCATCCTGCGTGACACTGCAGTGCCACTCCTAGATGGGCCCGGTGTTTGTGTCGGCCACTAGGGTCGCTAATCTTACTCACACAGCTACCTCATTGCGCCTCTTTTTTTCTTTGCGTCATGTGCTGTTTGGGGAGGGTTTTTTGGAAGGGACATCCTGCGTGACACTGCAGTGCCACTCCTAGATGGGCCCGGTGTTTGTGTCGGCCACTAGGGTCGCTAATCTTACTCACACAGTCAGCTACCTCATTGCGCCTCTTTTTTTCTTTGCGTCATGTGCTGTTTGGGGAGGGTTTTTTGGAAGGGCCATCCTGCGTGACACTGCAGTGCCACTCCTAGATGGGCCCGGTGTTTGTGTCGGCCACTAGGGTCGCTAATCTTACTCACACAGCTACCTCATTGCGCCTCTTTTTTTCTTTGCGTCATGTGCTGTTTGGGGAGGGTTTTTTGGAAGGGCCATCCTGCGTGACACTGCAGTGCCACTCCTAGATGGGCCCGGTGTTTGTGTCGGCCACTAGGGTCGCTAATCTTACTCACACAGCTACCTCATTGCGCCTCTTTTTTTCTTTGCGTCATGTGCTGTTTGGGGAGGGTTTTTTGGAAGGGACATCCTGCGTGACACTGCAGTGCCACTCCTAGATGGGCCCGGTGTTTGTGTCGGCCACTAGGGTCGCTTATCTTACTCACACAGCGACCTCGGTGCAAATTTTAGGACTAAAAATAATATTGTGAGGTGTGAGGTATTCAGAATAGACTGAAAATGAGTGTAAATTATGGTTTTTGAGGTTAATAATACTTTGGGATCAAAATGACCCCCAAATTCTATGATTTAAGCTGTTTTTTAGTGTTTTTGGAAAAAAACACCCGAATCCAAAACACACCCGAATCCGACAAAAAAAATTCGGTGAGGTTTTGCCAAAACGCGTTCGAACCCAAAACACGGCCGCGGAACCGAACCCAAAACCAAAACACAAAACCCGAAAAATTTCAGGCGCTCATCTCTAGTAAAAAGCCCAAACCTAGGGTACACTAACTATACTAAAGCCACATTTGTGGTAAAAATGTCCGGTAAATGCTCCCTCAAAAATCTCAAAACCTGTTGGCATTCCATAAATGCAAATGGGGCATTAACACCTAACGATACTTTATACCAACTACAGAAAAAGGTGTACACTTAATAACAGCACATGTAAAGATGCCAATGGTAATAACACAGGGTACTTTATGATATACATAAGGCTCATTTATACCAAAACTTTTAAAATGCCTCTGCCTAAGGGTATGTATTGGGTTTGTAAAAAATGGGCATACTCATAAATTCCCTTAGGTGCTAAAGAACAATGTGTACTCTCCTCAGTATTCCTATAAAGCATAACTTGGTGCCAAGTGACCTGACATATTTAAGACATCTCAGTAAAAAAAAAGTAAAAAAAAAATATGTATCTTTCAAATTTTCTGATGGTAAACGTACGGCTGAAACTTTGTTTCCTCTGTCCACTATCTATTTGGTGGAAAAAGTTGTGTCCCAAACCTTAACGGTACTAAATCAAATGGTAAAAAAATTGGTCGTTTCAATCAATCAGACAGTAAAAAAGCTGGCTCAAGTAAAAAAAGTGGCTTTACAAAATAAAATGGCACTAAATCAGCTGTTGGCAGCAGAAGGGGGCACGTGTGCAGTGGTAGGACAAAAATGTTGTACTTATATTAAAAATCACAAAGCTAAAATAAGTGCTCATCTGAGCAAGGTGAAAAAGTTGCAGCAAAAAATAATAAGGTTAGGTGCTAGTGAAGGTTGAAATCCACTTAAATGGCTAAAAAAAAGTATTGCAAAGCTTTTTTCTAAAGTATTGCAGTACATTGTGTTTGCTGCACTGATTGTAGAAATCATATATCTTACCATCAAGTGTGGACCAGTAGTCTGTGTACAATGTGGTAAAGGATTTAAGAGGTTGAAAGTGCACCATAAAATGACCATTGTGGTGGTAAATAATGAGGTTCCGCTAGAACAGGTGACTCCGGGAACTAGTCAGAAGCAGCAGGAAAGACAGGTGGTATATGCTGATATGAGCAAATCTTATAAAAGTTTACAACTCCAAAAAGCTGAGCCCATATACCAGGCTTTAGAGAAGGATCAGGCAGGTAAAAAAAGTACACAGCTTGTTAATTTTACTTATGAACTAAATAACAGGGTAAAAATAAATCAGGATGAGTATGTTAAACATGAAATACAAGCAAGTTTCACCTAACTGTGTCAACACCCTCTTAGCCAACACCAGAAGGTTCCTATAAAAAAAACAGGGATTCCCGTCCGGTGCGGTGAGCATTGGCGCCAGGCCCATCCCCGTAAAACCTACCTTTTTCCTATGTTGTGCGTCTACCTAACCCTCATTAAAAATTGTGAAATTAAACCTTCTGATTTGTGTATTAGAGTGCCAAGTATATTGGCAGAGAGAGGAATGATATAGATAAGTGAATACACAAAATGGAAGCTGGATGTCAGTTTGTCTATTGCTTAAAAGAAACTGTTGCTTTAAATGTGATTCTTATATGTTTGCAGATACTTTGATTTTAGTAGCAATTAAGGAAGTTAGTCTAGCTTTACAGTATTTCATAGACTGTGGTTAGCTAGTATCCTATAGAAAAGGGAAGTCGAAAGTATGTTGAAGGTAAAAGTATATTTTTAATGTAACAGTCATAATCACAAGATGCTGAGCTAATTAATTGGAAATCCCCCATAAGGGGAGTTTATAAATTATAATATATTCTGATATTTGAAATGTAATTGGTCTATGTATATGATTGGCTTGTTAATTTAATTAGATCATGTAATGCTATGATGAAAGTATATAAGATGAAATCAACGTGTCAATGTGCAGTTCATAATATTCTTTTATCGTGAGCTCTGTGAACTTCACAATGCAATAAATCTACCAAAGAAACTTCATTGTTCTTCAATTATTTTACATAACCATATCAGGTTCTCTACGTATTAAAACACAACATCTTGCTTTTTTCATCTGAGCATTCCTAATAATAGGGAGACACCCAGTTTCTTAGCCTCTGGGCTTCTCTGTTCACTTTGTGTTTATTTTGTTACCCTATCACCTTCTGTGTACGTAATGTCATATTCCCCAGTCTTTCTGTGAGTTCATTTGTTTTGCATCCCTATCCGTTCAGACACCAGTACATTCCTGCAGGCACTGGTGTGCATAACAGTTCAGACACCAGTACATTCCTGCAGGCACTGGTGTGCATAACAGTTCAGACACCAGTACATTCCTGCAGGCACTGGTGTGCATAATATATTCAGCAGCCTAATACTCCTGTTGAAATTTTGTGGGAATATGGAGCATACCCCTCAAAATACGTTGCAACAGGTGGTCGATAAGGTGCAGGTCCTGACTCGACAATTTAATGATTTGTCCATTAAAATGCACACCTCCCAGGCCGCTGGCGGAACTCCCGCAGCAGCAGCACCTTCAGGGGTTAAGGAGCCGAAAGTAAATCTCCCGGATCGTTTTTCTGGAGATCGCTCACAGTTCTTTTGTTTCAAGGAGAGCTGCAAGCTGTACTTCCGGCTTAGGCCTCAGTCTTCAGGGTCGGAGATTCAGCGGGTGGGCATAGTGATTTCCTTGCTACAAGGAGACCCACAGGTCTGGGCATATGGGTTGCAGCCTGACTGTCCGTCGCTTAAAAGTGTTGATGCTTTTTTTACGGCACTGGGCATGTTGTATGATGACCCTGACAAGACGGCCTCAGCCGAGGCTCAGATTTCGATCCTTAAGCAAGGGCGAAGGCCAGTTGAGGTTTACTGTACGGAGTTTCGGAGGTTGGCCCATGATACCCAGTGGAATGACCCAGCCCTGAGACACCAGTACCGAAGAGGTCTTTCTAACCAGATAAAAGACCAACTGGTACAATATCCCTGTCACGATCCGGGTATCTGGACGCCATTTCTTACCCATCAGATGCCTCCTAAGGCTGGCTCAGCGCTCCAGGACCGGATCCCATCTGTTATCCTGATGTGTACATTCCTGTATCCTCTCCTGTCACTCTGGGACGCTGTCACAGTAAACGCCATATTACACCTGGCATGGCGTCTCCCGCGGCCTCCGCCTCCGTCCCTGAACTTCTGCATGCAGAGTGTCTGAGTGGCGATTACGTCAGCCGCGGCCTCCGCTGTGTCCGCGTGGTTGGATGTGCATCTGTCAGCCTGGCGCCTCCTGTCTCCGGTGGCCGGCGCCGCCATTACTGTTTTCATTACCACATGGATTACAAACCAAACTTCCCTCCAAGTGTCTGCATGGGCGCAGCCATCTTGGATTCTGTCAGCTGATCATTTCCACCAATCTGTTCTCAGTATTGATAATTTGCATAATTGCCTAGCCAATGCCTTCCTTGCTGCAGGTATAAATACACTGTGCCTGAGCAAGGAAGGCGTCAGTGCTTTGGTTGTCAAACCTAGTTCCTGTTTGTCTCTCTCCTGTGATTGTCTTCCAGGTTCCAGCTCCTGTCTCAAGACTTCCACCATAGAGACCCGCACCAGCATTCCACCTGCGGTGTAGCCTGACTCTCCAATCCATTGTGGATTCATCTGTTTCCAGCTACAACATTACCTGCTTCCAGCTCAGCTTCCAGCAGAGTACAGCTTCCCTTAAAGGGCCGGTGTCCTTTCTACACTTTACCACTCTCCACCGGTATTATTATTTCTCCGCTCTCAAGTTCTACATTTCAGTTCATATTTCATCGCTCCCAAGTTCATTTATTATTTAACTGGTTCCAGCCAGTATCCACTCCGTGCTAACAACAGTCTGGTTCCAGCCAGTATCCACAGCAGCTGTTTTATCTTCAGCAACCCAGCTTTTCCTGGAACACCAGCTGGCACAATCCTGGGTTATCTCCATTGCTACAGTCGGGCCTGGTAAGGACTTTCCATCTAGAAGATCATAAGAACTATCTCACACTACCAGTGCCCTGTGGCTCCTGCCATCCTGTAGTACCCAGGAACTGTATTTATTCTTTGCTGACTTTTACGTTTTCTTTTACTGCTGCTGTGTTGCGGAGTTGTCATAATAAACATCATTGACTTTTATCCAAGTTGTCGTGGTCACGCCTTCGGGCAGTTATTATTCATGTTACTTACATGTCCAGGGGTCTGATACAACCTTCCAGGTTCCGGTACATCTCAGCCCCTACAACTGAGGCTGCCTCCCGTCAGCTCAGGCCCTCAGTTGTGACAGTAAGCACTGACCTAATGAATCCAGCCGGAGACCAGGATCAAGCGGCCAGGCCGATGCAAGAACTGGCAGCCCGACTAGAACATCAGGAGGCTGCACAGGGCCACATCATCCGCTGTCTCCAGGATCTCTCTACTCGGCTGGATGGGATTCAGACAACTCTCCGTGGATCAGGCGCGTCTGGTGCGTCAACCACAGTGACTCCAGCTATAACCCCACCCACCTTACCCATTTCTGCTCCACGTCTTCATCTTCCAACGCCAGCAAAATTTGACGGATCTCCAAGATTCTGCAGGGGATTTCTCAACCAGTGTGAGATTCAGTTTGAGCTACAACCTGGCAATTTTCCCAGTGACCGTACAAAAATTGCCTACATTATTTCTCTTCTCAGTGGCTCAGCCCTTGATTGGGCATCACCGTTATGGGAGAGGTCCGACACCCTGCTATCTTCCTACACTGCCTTCGTGTCAACATTCAGGCGCATCTTCGACGAGCCAGGCCGGGTAACCTCAGCTTCATCCGAGATTCTCCGTTTACGCCAGGGGTCACGTACTGTAGGACAATATCTGATACAGTTCCAGATCCTGGCATCCGAACTGGCATGGAATGACGAGGCCCTGTATGCTGCATTCTGGCATGGCTTATCTGAGCGTATTAAAGAGGAGTTAGCTACCAGAGACTTACCTTCTAAGTTAGATGAGCTAATCTCACTCTGCACGAAAGTTGATTTACGTTTCAGAGAGAGAGCAACTGAGCGTGGAAGATCATCTGCTCCAAAATCTTCTGCTCCTCCTCCTCGTCAACTGTCACCATCTAAAGATGAGCCCATGCAACTTGGCCGTTCCCGTTTAACTCCTGCTGAGCGCCGAAGACGTCTCTCCGAGTTTCTCTGTCTCTATTGTGCAGCTCCGTCTCACACCATTAATGCCTGTCCCAAACGTCCGGGAAACTCCAAATCCTAGCTCGCCAAGGAGAGGGCCGGCTAGGAGTAATGATCTCCTCTCCATCTCCTCAAGATTGTAATCTCCCAGTCTCGCTTCAAGTTGCTCAACGTTATCAGAACGTCATTGCCCTCCTGGATTCCGGAGCAGCTGGGAACTTTATTACCGAAGCCTATGTTAAACGGTGGTCCCTACCCACCGAGAGACTTCCTTCGTCCATTTCTTTAACTGCCGTGGATGGCAGCAAAATTTTTGATGCAGTTATTTCTTTAAGGACTCTACCAGTTCGTCTGAGAGTGGGAGTTCTTCATTCCGAACTTATTTCTTTTTTAGTGATTCCAAGAGCCACACATCCTGTGGTCCTGGGCCTTCCATGGCTCCATCTTCACAATCCTACAATTGATTGGACGACTACGCAAATCCTGGCATGGGGTTCCTCCTGTGCTGAGACATGTTTGTTTAAAGTATTGCCTGTCTGTTCTTCCTCCCCCAGGTCGTCTGATGTTCCACCTCCTCCATATCAAGATTTCATGGATGTGTTCAGTAAAGCTTCTGCTGATATCCTTCCTCCTCATAGAGAATGGGACTGTCCGATTGATCTCGTTCCAGGGAAGGTTCCACCTCGAGGCCGAACTTATCCGTTGTCTCTGCCTGAGACGCATTCTATGGAGGAATATATTAAAGAGAACCTAGCAAAGGGGTTCATTCGACCTTCTTCTTCTCCAGCCGGCGCAGGCTTCTTTTTTGTAAAAAAGAAAGATGGTGGTCTGCGGCCGTGCATCGACTACAGAGGTTTGAACGACATTACCATCAAGAACCGTTATCCTTTACCCCTGATTACTGAGCTCTTTGACAGAGTTAGCGGAGCTACCATCTTTACAAAGCTGGACTTGCGAGGTGCATACAATCTCATCCGGATCCGTGAGGGTGACGAGTGGAAGACCGCCTTTAACACCCGTGACAGACATTATGAGTACCTCGTCATGCCCTTCGGATTGAGCAATGCTCCAGCTGTCTTCCAGCATTTTGTCAATGAGATCTTCAGAGACATTCTATACCGTCATGTCGTGGTCTATCTGGACGATATCCTAATTTTTGCCAACGATTTAGAGGAACATCGTTTTTGGGTTAAAGAGGTTCTGTCCCGTCTCCGTGTCAATCATCTCTATTGCAAATTAGAAAAATGCGTCTTTGAAGTCAAGTCCATTCCGTTTCTAGGGTACATTGTGTCCGGTTCCGGACTAGAGATGGATCCTGAGAAACTACAAGCAATCCAAAATTGGCCGGTACCCTTAACCCTCAAAGGGGTCCAGAGGTTCTTAGGGTTCGCCAACTATTACCGAAAGTTTATACGAGACTTTTCCACCATTGTGGCGCCTATTACTGCTTTCACTAAGAAGGGTGCTAACCCGTCCAAGTGGTCTGAAGAAGCCATGCAAGCATTTCATCTTTTAAAACAAAGGTTCATCTCTGCGCCTGTTCTGAAACAGCCTGACATCGACTCTCCTTTCATCTTAGAGGTGGATGCCTCCTCCGTTGGAGTAGGAGCGGTGTTATCTCAGAGGGCTAAAGATGGCCATTTACACCCTTGCAGTTTCTTCTCCCGGAAGTTCTCCCCAGCTGAGCGCAACTATGCCATTGGCGACCAGGAGTTGCTAGCCATCAAGCTCGCTCTAGAAGAGTGGAGGTATCTGTTGGAGGGAGCTTCTCATTCAATTACCATACTTACAGACCACAAGAACCTTTTATACCTGAAGGGCGCACAATGTCTCAACCCTCGTCAGGCCAGATGGGCACTTTTCTTTTCCAGGTTCGACTTTAAACTCCAGTTCTGTCCGGGCTCTCAGAATCGCAAGGCCGATGCCCTTTCCCGCTCATGGGAGCAAGAAAATGAGTCAGAGTCTTCAGACAAGCATCCTATTATAAATCCGTTGGCATTCTCCATGGTAGGGATGGACTCTACGCCCCCATCAGGGAAAAGTTTTGTGAAGCCGATGCTAAGGAAGAAGCTCATGCATTGGGCCCATGCTTCCCGTTTTGCCGGACATACAGGTATCCAAAAAACCCTGGAGTTTATCTCTAGGTCCTATTGGTGGCCAACTCTGAAAAAGGACGTCTTGGAGTTTATTGCATCTTGCCCAAAGTGTGCCCAACATAAAGTATCCCGCCAGTCGCCTGCGGGGCAACTGGTTCCACTATCCGTTCCCCGTCGACCATGGACCCACTTGTCGATGGATTTCATTACAGACTTACCCATGTGCAACAAGTTCAATACCATCTGGGTGGTAGTTGACCGGTTCACCAAGATGGCACACTTCATTCCTCTCACCGGTCTTCCGTCAGCTTCCAAGTTGGCTCAAGTATTCATACAAGAGATCTTCCGACTCCACGGTCTTCCAGAAGAAATTATCTCAGATCGAGGAGTTCAATTCACAGCCAAATTCTGGCGAAGTTTATGTCAAGTCCTCCAAGTCAAGCTAAAGTTTTCCACGGCTTACCATCCTCAGACCAATGGTCAAACTGAGAGGGTGAATCAGGACTTGGAGTCCTTCCTCCGCATCTATGTGTCCTCCTCTCAAGATGACTGGGTTCAATTACTTCCCTGGGCCGAGTTCTGTCATAACAACCAGTATCATTCTTCATCTTCTTCAACACCATTCTTCACCAACTTTGGATTCCACCCTAAAGTCCCTGAGTTCCAACCGCTTCCAGCAACTTCTGTTCCCGCAGTGGATATCACCTTGCATCAGTTTGCCAATATCTGGAAGAGCGTACGATCAGCTCTGCTCAAGGCATCGTTCAGGTACAAGAAGTTTGCGGATAAGAAGCGTCGAGCAGTTCCTGCTCTCAAGGTGGGTGATCGGGTATGGTTATCCACGAAGAATTTGAGGTTGAGAGTTCCCAGTATGAAGTTTGCACCTCGCTTCATCGGTCCTTTTAAAATTGATCAAGTCATCAATCCTGTTGCTTACAGACTCCAGTTACCTCCTTTCTTAAAAATACCCAGGACATTCCATGTTTCCCTGTTGAAACCGCTAATCTTGAATCGGTTTCATTCCTCACTTCCTCCAACTCCGAAAGTCCAAACTCAACGAGGCGTTGAGTATGAAGTGGCCAAGATCCTGGACTCACGTCACCGTTACGGTCAACTTCAGTATCTCATTGACTGGAAGGGTTATGGCCCTGAGGAACGTTTATGGACCAATGCTTCTGATGTCCATGCTCCTGCCTTGGTCCGGAGATTCCATTCCAAGTTTCCTCAAAAGCCAAAGAAGTGTCCTGGGGCCACTCCTAAAGGGGGGGGTGCTGTCACGATCCGGGTATCTGGACGCCATTTCTTACCCATCAGATGCCTCCTAAGGCTGGCTCAGCGCTCCAGGACCGGATCCCATCTGTTATCCTGATGTGTACATTCCTGTATCCTCTCCTGTCACTCTGGGACGCTGTCACAGTAAACGCCATATTACACCTGGCATGGCGTCTCCCGCGGCCTCCGCCGCCGTCCCTGAACTTCTGCATGCAGAGTGTCTGAGTGGCGATTACGTCAGCCGCGGCCTCCGCTGTGTCCGCAGGGTTGGATGTGCATCTGTCAGCCTGGCGCCTCCTGTCTCCGGTGGCCGGCGCCGCCATTACTGTTTTCATTACCACATGGATTACAAACCAAACTTCCCTCCAAGTGTCTGCATGGGCGCAGCCATCTTGGATTCTGTCAGCTGATCATTTCCACCAATCTGTTCTCAGTATTGATAATTTGCATAATTGCCTAGCCAATGCCTTCCTTGCTGCAGGTATAAATACACTGTGCCTGAGCAAGGAAGGCGTCAGTGCTTTGGTTGTCAAACCTAGTTCCTGTTTGTCTCTCTCCTGTGATTGTCTTCCAGGTTCCAGCTCCTGTCTCAAGACTTCCACCATAGAGACCCGCACCAGCATTCCACCTGCGGTGTAGCCTGACTCTCCAATCCATTGTGGATTCATCTGTTTCCAGCTACAACATTACCTGCTTCCAGCTCAGCTTCCAGCAGAGTACAGCTTCCCTTAAAGGGCCGGTGTCCTTTCTACACTTTACCACTCTCCACCGGTATTATTATTTCTCCGCTCTCAAGTTCTACATTTCAGTTCATATTTCATCGCTCCCAAGTTCATTTATTATTTAACTGGTTCCAGCCAGTATCCACTCCGTGCTAACAACAGTCTGGTTCCAGCCAGTATCCACAGCAGCTGTTTTATCTTCAGCAACCCAGCTTTTCCTGGAACACCAGCTGGCACAATCCTGGGTTATCTCCATTGCTACAGTCGGGCCTGGTAAGGACTTTCCATCTAGAAGATCATAAGAACTATCTCACACTACCAGTGCCCTGTGGCTCCTGCCATCCTGTAGTACCCAGGAACTGTATTTATTCTTTGCTGACTTTTACGTTTTCTTTTACTGCTGCTGTGTTGCGGAGTTGTCATAATAAACATCATTGACTTTTATCCAAGTTGTCGTGGTCACGCCTTCGGGCAGTTATTATTCATGTTACTTACATGTCCAGGGGTCTGATACAACCTTCCAGGTTCCGGTACATCTCAGCCCCTACAACTGAGGCTGCCTCCCGTCAGCTCAGGCCCTCAGTTGTGACAATCCCTTGCCTGATAGCTTGGATCAGCTCATGCAGTTATCCATCCGGGTGGATAGACGGCTGAGAGAGTGTAGGCTTGAAAGGGAGACCGAGGTTTCCTTCTTTCCCAAGGGAACCTCAGACTCTGAGGAATTTTCCGAGGAGCCTATGCAGATTGGGGCTACCCGCCTCTCCTCGCGTGAGAAGACGCAGAGGAGACAGCAGGGGTTGTGTTTGTACTGTGGGAATAAAGGTCATGTGGTAGTATCATGCCCAGAAAAGCCGGAAAACTTCAGGGCCTGAGGGTGATGGGAAATATCCTGTCAGGCCAGAAGTCAGAATTTCCCAAGAAGACTTTTATCATTGCGGTGACCTTGAAGATCCTCGGTCAAACTGTCAAGACTGAGGCCTTTGTGGACAGTGGGGCCGACGGGGTTTTTATGGACCGCCAATTCGCCCTGAAACACTCTGTTCCCTTAGTACCCTTGGCATCGGAAATTGAGATTTGTGGGTTAAACGGGGAACCATTATCCCAAGGTAAAATTACCTCTTGCACTAGCCAGATTTCTTTGTTTATTGGAGCCACACACTCTGAAAAATTGTCCTTTTATGTGACTGTCTGTACTTTTGCCCCATTGGTGTTGGGGTTACCCTGGTTAAGGGCCCACAATCCTCAATTTGACTGGGTCTCTGGGGAGATTCTTAGTTGGGGTACTGATTGTTTTAGGAGTTGCTTGAGCCTTCCAGTCAGGCTCTCGCAGCTAAGTTTGCCAGGATTGCCAGGGTGTTATGCAGATTTTGCGGACGTGTTCTCCAAAAAAGTTGCAGAGGTACTACCTCCCCATCGCCCCTATGACTGTGCCATTGATTTGTTGCCAAATGCTAAGCTTCCCAAGAGCAGGTTGTACTCCCTGTCACGTCCTGAGACTCAGGCTATGGCAGAGTACATTCAGGAGAACTTGGCTAAGGGATTTATCAGACCTTCACAGTCTCCAGTTGGGTCGGGGTTCTTCTTCGTGGGTAAAAAGGACGGTTCGTTGCGACCCTGCATCGACTTCAGGGAATTGAACCATATCACGATTAAAAACTCATACCCACTGCCTCTCATTTCGGTCTTGTTTGACCAGCTTCGTACTGCCACCATTTTTTCTAAGATTGACCTACGCGGGGCGTACAATCTAATCCGAATAAGAGAGGGGGATGAATGGAAGACTGCCTTTAATACCCACTCAGGGCATTATGAATATTTGGTGATGCCTTTTGGGCTCTGTAATGCCCCGGCAGTCTTCCAGGATTTCATGAACGATGTACTCAGGGAATATTTGGATAGATTCTTAGTTGTATACTTAGATGACATCCTAATCTTCTCCCATTCCCTGGAGGAACATCGGAAGCATGTACGCTTAGTCCTCCAGAAACTCAGAGAACACCGGCTTGGGGCGAAGCTGGAGAAGTGCGAATTTGAAGTTCAGCAAATCGCATTTCTAGGATATATTATCTCCCCAGAAGGTTTCCAAATGGAGGGTTCCAAGGTACAGGCAGTCCTGGATTGGGTGCAGCCCACTAGTTTGAAGGCGCTTCAGCGTTTCCTGGGCTTTGCAAATTTTTATAGACGATTTATCGCTGGATTTTCGTCTATAGTGGCGCCCTTGGTGGCACTCACTAAGAAAGGGGCGGATGTTGCTCACTGGTCTTGTGAGGCTAAAGCAGCTTTTGCCCGTCTCAAAAGGGCATTTGTCTCGGCCAAGGTGCTGCGACACCCAGATCCAGAGCGTCTTTTTGTGGTGGAGGTGGATGCCTCTGAGATGGGTATTGGGGCAGTGCTCTCTCAGATGGGAGTGTCTGATAATCGCCTTCATCCCTGTGCTTACTTTTCCCGTAAATTTTCGCCTGCCGAGATGAATTATGACGTGGGTAACCGGGAATTGTTGGCTATTAAGGATGCACTCGAGGAGTGGAG
This sequence comes from Pseudophryne corroboree, assembly GCF_028390025.1. Taxonomy (NCBI): domain Eukaryota; kingdom Metazoa; phylum Chordata; class Amphibia; order Anura; family Myobatrachidae; genus Pseudophryne; species Pseudophryne corroboree. The sequence goes on from NC_086452.1 coordinate 2,925,344, forward strand.
ACACTGGCTTGAGGGGGCTAAGTTTGTGGTCTCAATTCTCACCGACCATAAGAATCTGGCATATTTAGAGTCAGCGAAGCGTCTCAATGCCAGGCAGGCACGATGGGCATTGTTTTTTGCTCGCTTTAATTTTTTGATAACATATCGCCCTGGGTCAAAAAACATCAAGGCTAATGCGCTCTCGCGGAGTTTTGCTCCAATCCAGGAGACCACCGAGGAGCCGTTGCCCATTGTGTCCCCATCATGTATTAAAGTGGGCATTACCCAGGACCTCTTGTCATTAGTCCTTAGAGCACAGGAGCAGGCTCCTCCAGACCTTCCGGTAGGTCTTTTGTTTGTGCCTCCTAGGTTAAGACAGCGAGTGTTCCTGGAATTCCATGCCAAGAAGTCAGCAGGTCACCTGGGTATTGCCAGAACTCGGGAGTTGCTATCTAGGGCGGTGTGGTGGCCCTCGGTGGCTAAGGATGTGGATCAGTGGGTTCGGGCATGTGACATCTGTGCCCGAAATAAGACTCCTAGAGGGGTTCCTGTTGGCCCATTACATCCACTCTCTATCCCATCTAAGCCATGGACCCACATTTCAATGGATTTTGTGGTGGACTTGCCCAAATCCTCGGGGATGACAGCCATCTGGGTTGTCGTTGACAGGTTTTCGAAGATGGCGCACTTCGTTCCACTGGTTGGGCTGCCATCGGCCAGACGCCTGTCTGAATTATTTATGCTACATGTTGTGCGTCTCCACGGGTTGCCACTTGATGTGGTCTCTGACCGCGGATCCCAGTTTGTGGCCAATTTCTGGAGGGCATTTTGTTCCGATCTCCAGATTTCTGTCAGCTTGTCGTCAGGCTACCATCCGCAGTCTAATGGGCAGACTGAAAGGGTGAACCAGTCCTTGGAGCAGTTCCTCAGGTGTTATGTCTCCAAGTGTCAGACTGACTGGGTTGCTCATCTGTCCATGGCGGAGTTTGCCTATAACAACGCGGCTCACTCTGCTACAGGGATCTCTCCCTTCCTTTGTGTGTATGGGCATCATCCTAAGGCCAATTATTTTGACCCCCTGGACTCCACGCCTGGTGGTTCCTCTGTGGTTTCGGTCCTTAGAGGTATTTGGAGGAAAGTGAAGAAAGCCCTTGTGTCTGTGTCATTAGTGACCAAAAGGGTTTTTGATAAGCGGAAAAGACCCTGCAGCTTCAAATTAGGAGACTTCGTCTGGTTGTCTACCAAGAATTTGAAGTTGAGACAGCCATCTCATAAGTCAGGCCCCCGGTTCATCGGCCCTTATAAGATCACCAGGGTAATCAATCCGGTGGCATTTCAGTTAGACCTGCCCCGTTCTTTGGGTATCAATAAAACATTTCATTGTTCCCTTTTAAAACGGGCGATTAGTAATCCTTCTTCCAGTGGAAGACCTTCTCCTCTTCTGATACGTGGCCAGAAGGAGTTTGTTGTTGAAAGGATTCTTGACTCCAAGATGGTTCGGGGTCGGCTGTCATTTTTGGTGCACTGGAAGGGGTATGGCCCGGAGGAGCGGTCGTGGGTGCGCAGTTGTGATCTTCATGCCCCCAGACTGATACGCTCTTTCTTCTCGCAGTTCCCCGATAAACCCGGTGGTAGGGGTTCTTTGACCCCTCGTCAGAGGGGGGGTACTGTTAGGGTCTCCTGCCCTGTGCTGCCACGTCGTCATGGCAACCGGGAGACAAGTGCTAGCGGAGTAACCTGAGCGCAGCTGATACTGCGGTTCGGGTCTTTTGCTGTGCAGTGGTTACAGGCTCTGTGCACGGCAGGGGATCCGGTGCTGGTTTTTGTACTCACAGTCTGTGAGGTCTGAGTGGGGCGTGGACAGCACCTGCTTTATAAGGCCTCTTCTCAGGTTAAGCAGATGCTGCTGAATCTTTGTTGGTTAGTCAGTTCCTGAAAGTTAGCCAGTACTGTGTAGCTTTGTATTTGTTGTTGCTTACTGCAAATAGGCCTGGGGATTTGGTACTACACTCTGCCAATCCAGACCTAGCAGTAAGACTGGAGTCAGTCGTTTAACCTGCTGGGGTTCTTTTGCTACTCTGTGAACTTAGCAGGTTTGCGGCTGTATTCTCAGACTGCCTGCCTAAATCCTGTCTCACTGTGCAAGGTGTTCAGGTATTCAGTTTAGTGGCAGTAAGCTGAACCTGTGCACTGCAAGTGAGGATTAGGATTGTGGAGACTCTCCTTGTGTCTATCATTCCATCTCTGACCAAGGAGTTTACTGCCACACCCGTTGGTAACCCTTTAGGGTTTTGCTGTTGCCCTTAGCAACAGCATTTCGGGTTCTCTACGTATTAAAACACAACATCTTGCTTTTTTCATCTGAGCATTCCTAATAATAGGGAGACACCCAGTTTCTTAGCCTCTGGGCTTCTCTGTTCACTTTGTGTTTATTTTGTTACCCTATCACCTTCTGTGTACGTAATGTCATATTCCCCAGTCTTTCTGTGAGTTCATTTGTTTTGCATCCCTATCCGTTCAGACACCAGTACATTCCTGCAGGCACTGGTGTGCATAACAGTTCAGACACCAGTACATTCCTGCAGGCACTGGTGTGCATAACAGTTCAGACACCAGTACATTCCTGCAGGCACTGGTGTGCATAACAATATGGAGTGTTTTTCAGGCAGACAACGTATACTGGTGGTCACTGTCAGCAAAACTCTGCACTGTACTCCTCCTATATAATACAGCTGCTCCCCAGTCCCCACAATTAAGCAGTGTGAGCACAGATATATGCAGCACACTGAGCACAGATATGGAGCGTTTTTCAGGCAGACAACGTATACTGGTGGTCACTGTCAGCAAAACTCTGCACTGTACTCCTCCTATATAATATACTGGTGGTCCCCAGTCCCCACAATAAAGCAGTGTGAGCACAGATATATGCAGCACACTGAGCACAGATATGGAGTGTTTTTCAGGCAGACAACGTATACTGGTGGTCACTGTCAGCAAAACTCTGCACTGTACTCCTCCTATATAATACTGCTGGTCCCCAGTCCCCACAATAAAGCAGTGTGAGCACAGATATATGCAGCACACTGAGCACAGATATGGAGTGTTTTTCAGGCAGACAACGTATACTAGTGGTCACTGTCAGCAAAACTCTGCACTGTACTCCTCCTATATAATACAGCTGGTCCCCAGTCCCCACAATAAAGCAGTGTGAGCACAGATATATGCAGCACACTGAGCACAGATATGGAGTGTTTTTCAGGCAGACAACATATAATACTGGTGGTCACTGGTCAGCAAAACTCTGCACTGTACTCCTCCTATATAATACTGCTGCTCCCCAGTCCCCGCAATTAAGCAGTGTGAGCACAGATATATATGCAGCACACTGAGCACAGATATGGGCCCTCATTCCGAGTTGTTCGCTCGGTAAAAATCTTCGCATCGCAGCGATTTTCCGCTTAATGCGCATGCGCAATGTCCGCACTGCGACTGCGCCAAGTAAATTTGCTATGCAGTTAGGATTTTTACTCACGGCTTTTTCATCGTTCTGGCGATCGTAATGTGATTGACAGGAAATGGGTGTTACTGGGCGGAAACAGGCTGTTTTATGGGCGTGTGGGAAAAAACGCTACCGTTTCCGGAAAAAACGCAGGAGTGGCCGGAGAAACGGGGGAGTGTCTGGGCGAACGCTGGGTGTGTTTGTGACGTCAAACCAGGAACGACAAGCAGTGAAATGATCGCAGATGCCGAGTAAGTCTGGGGCTACTCAGAAACTGCTACGAGGTGTGTAACCGCAATATTGCGAATACATCGTTTGCAATTTTAAGATGCTAAGATTCACTCCCAGTAGGCGGCGGCTTAGCATGAGCAAATCTGCTAAAATCCGCTTGCGAGCGAACAACTCGGAATGAGGGCCATGGAGCGTTATTTTTCAGGCAGACAACGTATACTGGTGGTCACTAGAGATGAGCGCCGGAAATTTTTCGGGTTTTGTGTTTTGGTTTTGGGTTCGGTTCCGCGGCCGTGTTTTGGGTTCGACCGCGTTTTGGCAAAACCTAACCGAATTTTTTTTGTCGGATTCGGGTGTGTTTTGGATTGGGGTGTTTTTTTCCAAAAAACCTAAAAAACAGCTTAAATCATAGAATTTGGGGGTCATTTTGATCCCAAAGTATTATTAACCTCAAAAACCATAATTTCCACTCATTTTCAGTCTATTCTGAATACCTCACACCTCACAATATTATTTTTAGTCCTAAAATTTGCACCGAGGTCGCTGGATGACTAAGCTAAGCGACCCTAGTGGCCGAAACAAACACCTGGCCCATCTAGGAGTGGCACTGCAGTGTCACGCAGGATGTCCCTTCCAAAAAACCCTCCCCAAACAGCACATGACGCAAAGAAAAAAAGAGGCGCAATGAGGTAGCTGTGTGAGTAAGATAAGCGACCCTAGTGGCCGACACAAACACCGGGCCCATCTAGGAGTGGCACTGCAGTGTCACGCAGGATGTCCCTTCCAAAAAACCCTCCCCAAACAGCACATGACGCAAAGAAAAAAAGAGGCGCAATGAGGTAGCTGTGTGAGTAAGATAAGCGACCCTAGTGGCCGACACAAACACCGGGCCCATCTAGGAGTGGCACTGCAGTGTCACGCAGGATGTCCCTTCCAAAAAACCCTCCCCAAACAGCACATGACGCAAAGAAAAAAAGAGGCGCAATGAGGTAGCTGTGTGAGTAAGATAAGCGACCCTAGTGGCCGACACAAACACCGGGCCCATCTAGGAGTGTCACTGCAGTGTCACGCAGGATGTCCCTTCCAAAAAACCCTCCCCAAACAGCACATGACGCAAAGAAAAAAAGAGGCGCAATGAGGTAGCTGTGTGAGTAAGATAAGCGACCCTAGTGGCCGACACAAACACCGGGCCCATCTAGGAGTGTCACTGCAGTGTCACGCAGGATGTCCCTTCCAAAAAACCCTCCCCAAACAGCACATGACGCAAAGAAAAATTAAAGAAAAAAGAGGTGCAAGATGGAATTGTCCTTGGGCCCTCCCACCCACCCTTATGTTGTATAAACAGGACATGCACACTTTAACCAACCCATCATTTCAGTGACAGGGTCTGCCACACGACTGTGACTGATATGACGGGTTGGTTTGGACCCCCACCAAAAAAGAAGCAATTAATCTCTCCTTGCACAAACTGGCTCTACAGAGGCAAGATGTCCACCTCATCATCATCCTCCGATATATCACCGTGTACATCCCCCTCCTCACAGATTATCAATTCGTCCCCACTGGAATCCACCATCTCAGCTCCCTGTGTACTTTGTGGAGGCAATTGCTGCTGGTCAATGTCTCCGCGGAGGAATTGATTATAATTCATTTTAATGAACATCATCTTCTCCACATTTTCTGGATGTAACCTCGTACGCCGATTGCTGACAAGGTGAGCGGCGGCACTAAACACTCTTTCGGAGTACACACTTGTGGGAGGGCAACTTAGGTAGAATAAAGCCAGTTTGTGCAAGGGCCTCCAAATTGCCTCTTTTTCCTGCCAGTATAAGTACGGACTGTGTGACGTGCCTACTTGGATGCGGTCACTCATATAATCCTCCACCATTCTTTCAATGTTGAGAGAATCATATGCAGTGACAGTAGACGACATGTCCGTAATCGTTGTCAGGTCCTTCAGTCCGGACCAGATGTCAGCATCAGCAGTCGCTCCAGACTGCCCTGCATCACCGCCAGCGGGTGGGCTCGGAATTCTGAGCCTTTTCCTCGCACCCCCAGTTGCGGGAGAATGTGAAGGAGGAGATGTTGACAGGTCGCGTTCCGCTTGACTTGACAATTTTCTCACCAGCAGGTCTTTCAACCCCAGCAGACTTGTGTCTGCCGGAAAGAGAGATCCAAGGTAGGCTTTAAATCTAGGATCGAGCACGGTGGCCAAAATGTAGTGCTCTGATTTCAACAGATTGACCACCCGTGAATCCTTGTTAAGCGAATTAAGGGCTCCATCCACAAGTCCCACATGCCTAGCGGAATCGCTCCGTGTTAGCTCCTCCTTCAATGTCTCCAGCTTCTTCTGCAAAAGCCTGATGAGGGGAATGACCTGACTCAGGCTGGCAGTGTCTGAACTGACTTCACGTGTGGCAAGTTCAAAGGGCATCAGAACCTTGCACAACGTTTAAATCATTCTCCACTGCGCTTGAGACAGGTGCATTCCACCTCCTATATCGTGCTCAATTGTATAGGCTTGAATGGCCTTTTGCTGCTCCTCCAACCTCTGAAGCATATAGAGGGTTGAATTCCACCTCGTTACCACTTCTTGCTTCAGATGATGGCAGGGCAGGTTCAGTAGTTTTTGGTGGTGCTCCAGTCTTCTGTACGTGGTGCCTGTACGCCGAAAGTGTCCCGCAATTCTTCTGGCCACCGACAGCATCTCTTGCACGCCCCTGTCGTTTTTTAAAAAATTCTGCACCACCAAATTCAAGGTATGTGCAAAACATGGGACGTGCTGGAATTTGCCCATATTTAATGCACACACAATATTGCTGGCGTTGTCCGATGCCACAAATCCACAGGAGAGTCCAATTGGGGTAAGCCATTCCGCGATGATCTTCCTCAGTTGCCGTAAGAGGTTTTCAGCTGTGTGCGTATTCTGGAAACCGGTGATACAAAGCGTAGCCTGCCTAGGAAAGAGTTGGCGTTTGCGAGATGCTGCTACTGGTGTCGCCGCTGCTGTTCTTGCGGCGGGAGTCCATACATCTACCCAGTGGGCTGTCACAGTCATATAGTCCTGAGCCTGCCCTGCTCCACTTGTCCACATGTCCGTGGTTAAGTGGACATTGGGTACAACTGCATTTTTTAGGACACTGGTGAGTCTTTTTCTGACGTCCGTGTACATTCTCGGTATCGCCTGCCTAGAGAAGTGGAACCTAGATGGTATTTGGTAACGGGGGCACACTGCCTCAATAAATTGTCTAGTTCCCTGTGAACTAACGGCGGATACCGGACGCACGTCTAACACCAACATAGTTGTCAAGGCCTCAGTTATCCGCTTTGCAGCAGGATGACTGCTGTGATATTTCATCTTCCTCGCAAAGGACTGTTGAACAGTCAATTGCTTACTGGAAGTAGTACAAGTGGGCTTACGACTTCCCCTCTGGGATGACCATCGACTCCCAGCAGCAACAACAGCAGCGCCAGCAGCAGTAGGCGTTACACGCAAGGATGCATCGGAGGAATCCCAGGCAGGAGAGGACTCGTCAGAATTGCCAGTGACATGGCCTGCAGGACTATTGGCATTCCTGGGGAAGGAGGAAATTGACACTGAGGGAGTTGGTGGGGTGGTTTGCGTGAGCTTGGTTACAAGAGGAAGGGATTTACTGGTCAGTGGACTGCTTCCGCCCAAAGTTTTTGAACTTGTCACTGACTTATTATGAATGCGCTGCAGGTGACGTATAAGGGAGGATGTTCCGAGGTGGTTAACGTCCTTACCCCTACTTATTACAGCTTGACAAAGGCAACACACGGCTTGACACCTGTTGTCCGCTTTTCTGTTGAAATACCTCCACACTGAAGAGCTGATTTTTTTGGTATTTTCACCAGGCATGTCAACGGCCATATTCCTCCCACGGACAACAGGTGTCTCCCCGGGTGCCTGACTTAAACAAACCACCTCACCATCAGAATCCTCCTGGTCAATTTCCTCCCCAGCGCCAGCAACACCCATATCCTCCTCATCCTGGTGTACTTCAACACTGACATCTTCAATCTGACTATCAGGAACTGGACTGCGGGTGCTCCTTCCAGCACTTGCAGGGGGCGTGCAAATGGTGGAAGGCGCATGCTCTTCACGTCCAGTGTTGGGAAGGTCAGGCATCGCAACCGACACAATTGGACTCTCCTTGTGGATTTGGGATTTCGAAGAACGCACAGTTCTTTGCGGTGCTTTTGCCAGCTTGAGTCTTTTCAGTTTTCTAGCGAGAGGCTGAGTGCTTCCATCCTCATGTGAAGCTGAACCACTAGCCATGAACATAGGCCAGGGCCTCAGCCGTTCCTTGCCACTCCGTGTGGTAAATGGCATATTGGCAAGTTTACGCTTCTCCGACGACAATTTTATTTTAGGTTTTGGAGTCCTTTTTTTACTGATATTTGGTGTTTTGGATTTGACATGCTCTGTACTATGACATTGGGCATCGGCCTTGGCAGACGACGTTGCTGGCATTTCATCGTCTCGGCCATGACTAGTGGCAGCAGCTTCAGCACGAGGTGGAAGTGGATCTTGATCTTTCCCTAATTTTGGAACCTCAACATTTTTGTTCTCCATATTTTAATAGGCACAACTAAAAGGCACCTCAGGTAAACAATGGAGATGGATGGATACTAGTATACAATTATGGATGGACTGCCGAGTGCCGACACAGAGGTAGCTACAGCCGTGGACTACCGTACTGTACTGTGTCTGCTGCTAATATAGACTGGTTGATAATGAGATGTAGTATGTATAAAGAAGAAAGAAAAAAAAAACCACGGGTAGGTGGTATACAATTATGGATGGACTGCCGAGTGCCGACACAGAGATAGCTACAGCCGTGGACTACCGTACTGTACTGTGTCTGCTGCTAATATAGACTGGATGATAATGAGATGTAGTATGTATAAAGAAGAAAGAAAAAAAAAACCACGGGTAGGTGGTATACAATTATGGATGGACTGCCGAGTGCCGACACAGAGGTAGCTACAGCCGTGGACTACCGTACTGTACTGTGTCTGCTGCTAATATAGACTGGATGATAATGAGATGTAGTATGTATAAAGAAGAAAGAAAAAAAAAACGACGGGTAGGTGCTATACAATTATGGATGGACTGCCGAGTGCCGACACAGAGGTAGCTACAGCCGTGGACTACCGTACTGTACTGTGTCTGCTGCTAATATAGACTGGTTGATAATGAGATGTAGTATGTATAAAGAAGAAAGAAAAAAAAACCACGGGTAGGTGGTATACAATTATGGATGGACTGCCGAGTGCCGACACAGAGGTAGCTACAGCCGTGGACTACCGTACTGTACTGTGTCTGCTGCTAATATAGACTGGATGATAATGAGATGTAGTATGTATAAAGAAGAAAGAAAAAAAAAACCACGGGTAGGTGGTATACAATTATGGATGGACTGCCGAGTGCCGACACAGAGGTAGCTACAGCCGTGGACTACCGTACTGTACTGTGTCTGCTGCTAATATAGACTGGATGATAATGAGATGTAGTATGTATAAAGAAGAAAGAAAAAAAAACCACGGGTAGGTGGTATACAATTATGGATGGACTGCCGAGTGCTAACACAGAGGTAGCTACAGCCGTGGACTACCGTACTGTACTGTGTCTGCTGCTAATATAGACTGGTTGATAATGAGATGTAGTATGTATAAAGAAGAAAGAAAGAAAAAACCACGGGTAGGTGGTATACAATTATGGATGGACTGCCGAGTGCCGAGTGCCGACACAGAGGTAGCTACAGCCGTGGACTACCGTAATGAGATGTAGTATGTATGTATAAAGAAGAAAGAAAAAAAAAACCACGGGTAGGTGGTATACAATTATGGATGGACTGCCGAGTGCCGACACAGAGGTAGCTACAGCCGTGAACTACCGTACTGTGTCTGCTGCTAATATAGACTGGTTGATAATGAGATGTAGTATGTATAAAGAAGAAAGAAAAAAAAAACCACGGGTACTGTACTGTGTCTGCTGCTAATATAGACTGGATGATAATGAGATGTAGTATGTATAAAGAAGAAAGAAAAAAAAAACCACGGGTAGGTGGTATACAATTATGGATGGACTGCCGAGTGCCGACACAGAGGTAGCTACAGCCGTGGACTACCGTACTGTACTGTGTCTGCTGCTAATATAGACTGGATGATAATGAGATGTAGTATGTATAAAGAAGAAAGAAAGAAAAAAACCACGGGTAGGTGGTATACAATTATGGATGGACTGCCGAGTGCCGACACAGAGGTAGCTACAGCCGTGAACTACCGTACTGTGTCTGCTGCTAGTATAGACTGGATGATAAATAATGATATAAAAAATATATATATATCACTACTGCTGTCTGTCAGCAGAATGAGTTTTTTAATTTTTATAGAATAAAAAAACACCACACAAGTCACACGACGAGTGTACTTTTTCAGGCAGACATTCAATCACAATATACTATACTGGTGGTCAGTGTGGTCAGGTCACTGGTCACAGTGGTCAGTGGTCAGTCACACTGGCAGTGGCACTCTGGCAGCAAAAGTGTGCACTGTTTAATATGTACTCCTGGCTCCTGCTATAACCTATAACTGCTCCCCAGTCTCCCCCACAATTAAGCTGTGTGAGCACAGTCAGATATTATACATAGATGATGCAGCACACTGGGCTGAGCACAGATATGGTATGTGAGTGTGACTGAGTCACTGTGTATCGTTTTTTTCAGGCAGAGAACAAGAACAGAACGGATTATTAAATAATAATAAATTATAAAACTGCACTGGTGGTCAGGTCACTGGTCATCAGTCACTAGTATAACTCCTCCTAAGCTCCAGTAAGTAAATGAAGTGTCTCACTCTCCTATCTATTTTAATTTCTAAACGGAGAGGACGCCAGCCACGTCCTCTCCCTATCAATCTCAATGCACGTGTGAAAATGGCCGCGACGCGCGGCTCCTTATATAGAATCCGAGTCTCGCGATAGAATCCGAGCCTCGCGAGAATCCGACAGCGTGATGATGACGTTCGGGCGCGCTCGGGTTAACCGAGCAAGGCGGGAAGATCCGAGTCGCTCGGACCCGTGTAAAAAAACATGAAGTTCGGGCGGGTTCGGATTCAGAGAAACCAAACCCGCTCATCTCTAGTGGTCACTGTCAGCAAAACTCTGCACTGTGCTCCTCCTATATAATACAGCTTCTCCCCAGTCCCCACAATTAAGCAGTGTGAGCACAGATATATGCAGCATACTGAGCACAGATATGGAGCGTTTTTCAGGCAGACAACGTATACTGGTGGTCACTGTCAGCAAAACTCTGCACTGTACTCCTCCTATATAATACAGCTGCTCCCCAGTCCCCACAATTAAGCAGTGTGAGCACAGATATATGCAGCACACTGAGCACAGATATGGAGTGTTTTTCAGGCAGACAACGTATAATACTGGTGGTCACTGTCAGCAAAACTCTGCACTGTACTCCTCCTATATAATACTGCTGGTCCCCAGTCCCCACAATAAAGCAGTGTGAGCACAGATATATGCAGCACACTGAGCACAGATATGGAGCGTTTTTCAGGCAGACAACGTATAATACTGGTGGTCACTGGTCAGCAAAACTCTGCACTGTACTCCTCCTATATAATACTGCTGGTCCCCAGTCCCCACAATAAAGCAGTGTGAGCACAGATATATGCAGCACACTGAGCACAGATATGGAGCGTTTTTCAGGCAGAGAACGTATAATACTGGTGGTCACTGTCAGCAAAACTCTGCACTGTACTCCTCCTATATAATACAGCTGCTCCCCAGTCCCCACAATTAAGCAGTGTGAGCACAGATATATGCAGCACACTGAGCACAGATATGGAGTGTTTTTCAGGCAGACAACGTATAATACTGGTGGTCACTGTCAGCAAAACTCTGCACTGTACTCCTCCTATATAACACTGCTGGTTCCCAGTCCCCACAATAAAGCAATAAGCACAAATATTTGCCTCAACATTAATAAACGGAGAGGACGCCAGCCACGTCCTCTCCCTAACATTTCCAATGCACGAGTGAAAATGGCGGCGACGCGCGGCTGCTTATATAGAATCTAAATCTCGCGAGAATCCGACAGCGGGATGATGACGTTCGGGCGCGCTCGGGTTAACCGAGCCATACGGGAGAATCCGAGTATGCCTCGGACCCGTGTAAAATGGGTGAAGTTCGAGGGGGTTCGGTTTCCGAGGAACCGAACCCGCTCATCACTAATATATACTACTGTATGCCACTCTGCAGTGTCATATATACTACTGTGTGCCCCTCTACAATGCCATATATACTACTGTGTGCCCCCCTGCAGTGTCATATATACTACTGTGTGCCGCTCTGCAGTGTCATATATACTACTGTGTGCCCCTCTACAATGCCATATATACTACTGTGTGCCCCCCTGCAGTGTCATATATACTACTGTGTGCCGCTCTGCAGTATCATATATACTACTGTGTGTTGCTCTGCAGTGTCATATATACTACTGTGTGCCCCTCTGCAATGTCATATATACTACTGTGTGCCGCTCTGCATTATCATATATACTACTGTGTGCCGCTCTGCAGTGTCATATATACTACTGTGTGCCGCTCTGCAGTGCTCTATATACTACTGTGTGCCGCTCTGCAATGTCATATATACTACTGTGTGCCGCTCTGTAATGCCATATATACTACTGTATGCCACTCTGCAGTGCCATATATACTACTGTGTGCCGCTCTGTAATGTCATATATACTACTGTATGCCACTCTGCAGTGTCATATATACTACTGTGTGCCCCTCTGTAATGCCATATATACTACTGTGTGCCCCTCTGTAATGCCATATATACTAATGTGTGCCGCTCTGCGGTATCATATATACTACTGTGTGCCCCTCTACAATGCCATATATACAACTGTGTGCCCCTCTACAATGCCATATATACAACTGTGTGCCCCTCTACAATGTCAAATATACTACTGTGTGCCCCTCTGCAATTCCATATATACTACTGTGTGCCTCTCTGGAATGCCCTATATACTACTGTGTGCTCCTCTACAATGCCATATATACTACTGTGTGCCCCTCTACAATGCCATATATACTACTGTGTGCCACTCTACAATGCCATATATACTACTGTGTGCCACTCTACAATGCCATATATACTACTGTGTGCCGCTCTGCAATGCCATATATACTACTGTGTGTTGCTCTGCAATGCCATATATACTACTGTGTGCCACTCTACAATGCCATATATACTACTGTGTGCCACTCTACAATGCCATATATACTACTGTGTGCCGCTCTGCAATGCCATATATACTACTGTGTGTTGCTCTGCAATGCCATATATACTACTGTGTGCCCCTCTACAATGCCATATATACTACTGTGTGCCGCTCTGCAATGCCATATATACTACTGTGTGCCACTCTACAATGTCATATATACTACTGTGTGCCGCTCTGCAATGCCATATATACTACTGTGTGCCCCTCTACAATGCCATATATACTACTGTGTGTTGCTCTGCAATGCCATATATACTACTGTGTGCCCCTCTACAATGCCATATATACTACTGTGTGTTGCTCTGCAATGCCGTATATACTACTGTGTGCCCCTCTACAATGCCATATATACTACTGTGTGCCCCTCTACAATATCATATATACTACTGTGTGTCCCTCTGCAATGTCATATATCAGTGGCGGAACTAGCGAGCGGTGGGCCCAGGTGCGACAAAATGCTTTGGGCCCCCCATCCCATCCTAGTCCACCCCCTCACCCCTGGAGAGGATCTGGTGAGGGGGACCTGCTCAGGGCCAGAGAAATGGATACCTAGCAACAGTGCCGTAACTAGACATTTTAGCACTGTGTGCAAGAAACGGCATCGGAGCTCCACCCCTGCATGCACAACAGGGGCAGTGCGCGTCGTAGGCGCGCGCAAAAATACATAGTGGCGTGGCTTCGTGGGGAAGGGGTGTGGCCACAAAATAATACCAATTCATAAAACGGTGCACAGTAGTCTCCATTGTTCAAATTACGCCGCACAGTAGCACCACTACACCAGGTAGAGACCCTTTTACACCTTACAGCGGACAGATTCCTCTTTTTACACATTACAGCAGACAGCGTCCCCTTTTTACACATTATGGCAGACAGCGTCTCCCTTTTTACACATAACGGCAGACAGCGTCCCCCTTTTTACACATAGCGGCAGACAGCGTCCCCTTTTTACACATTATGGCAGACAACGTCCCCCTTTTTACACATAACGGCAGACAGCATCCCCTTTTTACACATTACGGCAGACAGTGTCTCCCTTTTTACACATAACGGCAGACAGCGTCCCCTTTTTACACATAGCGGCAGACAGCGTGCCCTTTTTACACATTACGGCAGACAGCGTCCCCTTTTTACACATAGCGGCAGACAGCGTGCCCTTTTTACACATAACGGCAGACAGCGTGCCCTTTTTACACATAGCGGCAGACAGCGTGCCCTTTTTACACATAACGGCAGACAGCGTGCCCTTTTTACACATAACGGCAGACAGCGTGCACTTTTTACACATAGCGGCAGACAGCGTCCCCTTTTTACACATAGCGGCAGACAGCGTGCACTTTTTACACATAGCGGCAGACAGCGTGCACTTTTTACACATAACGGCAGACAGCGTGCCCTTGTTACACATAGCGGCAGACAGCGTACACTTTTCACAAATAACGGCAGACAGCGTGCCCTTGTTACACATAGTGGCAGACAGCGTGTCCTATTTACACATAACGGCAGACAGCGTGCCCTTTTTACACGTTACGGCAGACAGCGTGCCCTTGTTACACATTACGGCAGACAGCGTGCCCTTGTTACACATAGCGGCAGACAGCGTACACTTTTTACAAATAACGGCAGACAGCGTGCCCTTGTTACACATAGTGGCAGACAGCGTGTTCTATTTACACATAACGGCAGACAGCGTGCCCTTTTTACACCTTACGGCAGACAGCGTCCCCTTGTTACACATTACGGCAGACAGCGTCCCCCTTTTTACACATTGCGGCAGGCAGATTCCCCCTTTTTACACATTGCGGCAGATTCCCCCTTTTTACACATTGTGGCAGACAGTCCCCCTTTTTGAAGAAAGAAAGAAAGAAAGAAAGAAAGAAAGAAAGAAAGAAAGAAAGAAAGAAAGAAAGAAAGAAAGAAAGAAAGAAAGAAAGAAAGAAAGAAAGAAAAAAAGAAAGAAAGAAAGAAAGAAGAATTATACTTACCCTCTCCGCTGGCTCAGGCACCTCGGTGCAGCGTCAGACGATTCCCGGGCAGGAGAGAAGGAGGAGGAGGGAGGTGGAGGAAGGAGCCGCAGCAACGCTGTGTTATTGGTGGAGGCGCTGCTGCTGCTGGCCCTCTGCTTCACTATAGGCTGTTCTCGGAAGACAGCCTATAGTGAAGCAGAGGGACAGCAGCAGCAGCGCCTCAACCAGTAGTAAAGCGATGCTGCAGCTCCCTCCTCCACCTCCC
>NC_086452.1:2953119-2990619 GCF_028390025.1 Pseudophryne corroboree
CTTCTTCCTGTCAATCTTCTTGCGATCGCTACTGCGATCGCTTTTTTTGGTAGTTCTGTCGCTGTCCGGCGAACCCCGCCGCTGGGCAGCGGCGTGCCTGCGCAATGCAGACAGTAGCGGATCTTGCCCGGGGCGCCGTCTTCCAGAGGGCGCCGCACCATGGCAAGATCCGCTGCTGCTCTGCCCGCTGTGTCCCGCTGCCGCTGCCCACTGTGTCCCGCTGCCGCTGCCCACTGTGTCCCGCTGCCGCTGCCCACTGTGTCCCGCTGTGATGACGTCATCGCGTACTGCACAGCAAAGGTCCTCTCCACCAAGGGAACTAGACGCTACACTCTAGTTTCCCTTCGTGGAGAGGACCTTTGCTGTGCGGTGCGCGATGACGTCATCGCGCACCGCAGAGCATTTCAGCGGCGCTACTCTACTGTACAGGGGGCGTAACTGACCATGCCCCCTGTATGAAGCCACGCCCTTATTTCCCGCCTGGGGCACAAAAAGGGTTAGAACCAGCCCTGAATGCAGAGCATACGCATGCGCAGTTCAGACCTGATTGCAGCGCTGCAAAACACTGCTAGCATGCAATCGGGTCTGAATGAGGCCCACAGTGTGTGTGTGTGTGTGTGTGTGTGTGTGTGTGTGTGTGTGTGTGTGTGTATTTATCAAGCCTAGAGCTAAGTAGAAATAGGGTCATGTAGGAAAAGCCTGAAGCAGGTGATACCAGGCTGGTATACATTCAGAATCCTGGCTGTCGTGATTCCAGCAGCCGTAATACCGACACTGTAATCCCGACAGCCGTCAAAACACCGGCAACAGAACCCCGAAGGTAAGTATTAACGAAAGGGTTAGGTTTAGGCGCAGTCCGAAGAGGGTTAGGGATAGGCTGCAGGGGTGAGGGAGGGTTAGGGCTAGGCTGCAGGGGTGAGGATGGGTTAGGGATAGGCTGCAGGGGTGAGGGAGGGTTAGGCTGCAGGGGTGAGGAAGGGTTAGGGATAGGCTGCAGGGGTGAGGGAGGGTTAGGGATAGGCTGCAGAGGTGAGGGAAGGTTAGGCTGCGGGGAGGTGGAGTTAGGTTTAGGCACCACTGGGGGAGGTTAGGTTTAGGCTGCGGGGAGGGGGAGTTAGATTTAGGCACCACCGGGGGAAGTTAGGTTTAGGCTGCAGTTAGGATACTTACCTTGCCCCTGTCGAGATTGCCGTGATCGGGATGCCAGCGTCGGGATACTGACTGCAGGCATCCCGTCGAGATATCATACTGTATTCATACGCCCAAGTAACTTAGAATACTGCAGTCACCCTAGTTTTCAATGCACCAATTTAACAAGATCAGAAGGCTAGTTGATAGATTAGGGTTAGGTTGCAGGGTGGGGGAGTTAGGCACCCACGGGGAGGGTTAGGGTTAGGCTGCGGGGAGGGGGGGTTAGGTTTAGGCAATGCCGTAGGAATGTTACAGTTAGGCATTATAGGGGGAGGTTAGGGTTAGGCATTATAGGGGGAGGGTTAGGGTTAGGCTGTGGAGAGGGGCAGGTTAGGTTTAGGCAATGCCGCAGGAATGTTAGGGTTAGGCATTATAGGGAGTGGTTAGGGTTAGGCTACGGGCAGGGAGGGTTAGGTGGTTGGAGAGAGGGGAGAACACCCCCTACTCATCCCAAGCTGTAAGTTTGTGTAAATCCAGCTTTGTTAGCCAGTGCCTCCCCAGTCATTGACCTCACTGCACGTCACTGGTATCCTGGTGGCCAAAGCGTCTATTCTGACTCGCCGGATCCTCTGGTTGCGATCCTGGTCCATAGATCTGGACTCTAAAAAGACCTTGGAAGTGATCCCTTTTAGGAGAAACGTTCTTTTTGGGGAAGATCTCAACAAGCTAAGACTGCATATCTGCCTAGTACTTCTCCTTCGGCTCCGAAGGCTAAGAGTACTTCCTTTCGTTTCTTTCGACCTCCAGGTAAAGCAAAGGGTCAGGCGACCCGAAACAGGCTCGCACTTCCAAAACCTCTCAGCCCAAACCTAAATGTGCCTGGGCTGCTCGTCAGGGTGATCCCAGGGTGGGAGGCCGACTTTTACAGTTTGTTCAGGCGTGGTAACAGACCACTTCGGATGCCTGGGTAAGAGAAGTCGTCACTCATGATATGCCATCTCTTTCAAGAAATGTCCCTCTCATCAGTTTTGCTCAACAGACTTCCATTTGGATCAGGTAAAAGCAAAAACTCTCCATTTGGTGGTACAATCTCTCCTGGATACAGGAGTGGTGGTACACTGTTCCTAGTCCTGAAACCAACTGGGGCCTCTCGGCCTATTCTCAACCTCAAGTCTTT
The DNA here is from genome assembly GCF_028390025.1 of Pseudophryne corroboree. Lineage (NCBI taxonomy): Eukaryota > Metazoa > Chordata > Amphibia > Anura > Myobatrachidae > Pseudophryne > Pseudophryne corroboree. The sequence goes on from NC_086452.1 coordinate 2,955,428, forward strand.
GAACAAATATGTGAAAGTTTTCTAAATTCCGTATGTAAACTCTTCGCTCTATTGTTCTGGCTTTGGAGCCCAAGGACTATATGTTATCCCTGAACATACAGGATGCTTACCTGCATATTCCTATTGCAGTGTCAGATTAGCAATACCTGCGGTTTGCTGTTGGCAACCTACATTTTCAATTCCAGGCCTTACCTTTCGGTCTGACCACGGCTCCAAGAATTTTCACCAAGGTCATGGCAGACATGACGGCTCTACTCTGCCGTCAGGGTATCAGGATCCTGCCATATCTGGACAACTTGTTGATCCTGGCGAACTCTCCAGAGGTTCTCCTCTGTCATCTGGGACTGACGGTCCAATTCCTGCAAGCCCACGGGTGGCTCATCAACTGGAAGAAATCTTCCCTGGTCCCTGCTCAGAGCATGGTGCACCTGGGAGCACTATTGGACACCCACAACCAGCGGTTGTTTTTGTCTCCGGAAAAGATCCTGAAACTTCAGGACCAGTCTGCGGGGCTGGGGCGCGGTGTTGGAGCAACACTCTCTTCAGGGTCGGTGGACCAGGGAGGAATATCTCCTCCCGATAAACATTCTGGAATTGCGGGCAGTGTTCAATGCGTTGACACTAGCCCTGCCTCTAGTACATAACAGGCCTGTTCAACTACAGTCACACAACGCCACCACAGTGGCATACATAAATCATCAAGGCGGCACTCGATGCCGCTTGGCAATGATGGAAGTATCAAAATCCTTCATTGGGCGGACCGCCATCTGCCAGCCATATCGGCAGTGTTCAGTCCGGGAGTCCTCAACTGGGGAGAGTGGAGCCTTCATCCGGAAGTCTTTCATCTCCTAGTGGACAAGTGGGGCCTACCAGACGTAGACCTGTTGGCGTGTGGAGACTTCATCCGGAAGTCTTTCAACTCCTAGTGGACAAGTGGGGCCTACCAGGTGTAGACCTGATGGCGTCTCAACACAATCACAAGGTTCCGGTCTTCGGAGCAAGAACAAGGGATCCTCAAGCAGTGTTCATGGACGCATTGGCAATTCCATGGAACTTTTGGCTGCCATACGTGTTCCCTCTGGTGTCACCTCTGCCCAGGGTGATAAGGAAGTTCAAGCAAGAAGGAGGAATACTACTAATTGCTCCAGCGTGGCCCAGGTGGCATTGGTTCTCAGAACTGCAGGGTCTCTCGATAGATCGTCCTCTTCTACTTCCGCAACGCCCAGACCTCCTCGTTCAGGGCCCTTGTGTCTACCAGGATTTGTTCTGGCTGGCTTTGACGGTGTGGCTCTTGAAGCTTCTATACTGAGGGCCAAAGGATTTTCTGAGGTGGTCATTCAAACTATGTTGAAGGCCTGTAAACCGGCTTCGGCTCGGATTTATTATAGGGTCTGGAATTATTACTTCGCTTGGGTTGCGACTAACCATTATGATGCATATAAGTTCAGTACTGCCAAGTTTTTGGCTTTTCTGCAACAGGGCCTGGACTTAGGCCTTCGTCTGGCCTCCCTCAAAGTTCATATTTCTGCCTTGTCGATATGGTTTCAGAGAAAAATTGCGACTCTGCCTGATGTTCATACATTCACTTAGGATGTTTTATGGATTCAACCTCCCTATGTCCCGACTGTGGCTCCTCGGGATTTGTCGGTTGTTCTGGAGTCTCTGTTTGAACCTCTTGAGTCTGTGGACCTAAAAGTGGCTTACTTTTAAAGTCCTGTTCTTGCTGGCTATTGCCTATGCTAGACGGGTTTCAGACTTGGGTGCATTGTCCTGTCGGTCACCCTTTCTGATTTTTCACAATGACCGGGCGGTTCTTAGAACTTGCCCTGGTTATCTGCCTAAGGTGGTGTCATCTTTCCACATTAACCAAGAGATCGTGGTTCCGGCCTTTACTTCTCTTGGTTTATCCCCCAAAGAGCGGTCTTCGGATGTGGTATGGGCTCTCCGTATTTATGTTAAGAGAACAGCTTCTCTTAGGAGATCTGATTCCCTCTTTGTCCTTTTGGTTTTCACAAATGTGGCTGGCCTGCTAATAAGCAGACCTTGGCCAGATGGATTAGAATGGTGATTGCTCAAGCTTATGTACAGGCTGGACTTCCAGCTCCTGCTACCATCAAAGCCCATTCTACTCAGTCTGTTGGACCTTCTTGGGCAGCCCGCCGTGGTGCGACCCTTGAACAATTGTTCAAGGCGGCTACGTGGTCCTCAGTGAACACGTTCATAAGGTTCTATGCTTTCGATACTTCCACCTCCCAGGATGCTTCCTTTGGACGCCGGGTTCTTGTGCCCGCTACAGTGCATGAGAAACTGCTTTAGGACATCCCCGATGTTATTCCCTGTGGAACCCCAGTGTACCCCACTGCAGAAAAGGAGATTTATGGTAAGAACTTACCTTTGTTAAATCTTTCTGCAAAGTACACTGGGTTCCACAGGGCGCCCACCCTGACGCACTTAGCTTCTTTGAGTTTGTATGGCATTAGCCACTGGTACTTTCTCCTGTCACGAGAATGAGGTATATGTGGCTACTAACGATTGTCGTCTCTTTTACATGCTGCTACATTGGACTGGTTAACAAAACTGAGCTCCTGTGCACGGAGGCGGGGTTATAGAGGAGGCGGCGCTGTGCATCTTGGGAACAGTCAAAGCTTTTAGCCTGTTGGTGCCTCGGATCAAGATCTAACTCTAAATCCCGATGTTATTCCCTGTGGAACCCAGTGTACCTCGCAGAAAGAGATTTAACAATGGTAAGTTCTTATCATAAATCTCCTTTTTTGTTGATTGGCGCGGAGCATTTATAGTGGGTTTGAACAAAAAATAATTTGTTCCGCATCAGGTAAGTATATCAGTTTATGCCTCTATGAGGATTTAGTCTATATACCAACAATAGTGATAATTCCCAATATGTATGATTATTCTGCCGGTGGTGCACCCAGAGTCAGTAAACTGTACATTTATCAAAAAGAAGAAAACAGAAAGACTCTGTGTTGGGGCACTCTTATCAAAAGTTGATAAGAGTTCCCCAACACGGGCCAGTATTTACTAAAAGTCCGAGTTTGGTCGATTTGTGTTTTTTTTTTCTAAGTCCCAATCCGGGAATTCACTAAGCACCAATCTCGGCAGTGTCTGGTCTATTCGTAATGGTTTGAATGACAACGTCCCGAAATACGAATGAATAGACCATCGGTCAAACGCGGCTGTTATTTCATAGAATAGGGGAATTCACTATTCATTCGTATTTGGGTATTAGTCTCTGAGGGCTCAAATGCGTTCGTATTTTTTTGCGATTCGTTAAAAAAAGCGGCAAAAAAATAGACCTGCTTTTTTCAGTCGTGTTTACATGTGTTGCAAATAAAAAATCACTCACACCTGAATTAGGATGCCTATAAAAGGATGTTAGGCCCATTTAAATACACCTACACTCAGAAATGGCAGCAGGACTGTGGGCCAGTGATCTTTTGTGTGCTGTGGGATTCCTCAGACTCAGACATCAGCCTGTAAGTGCCCAGGGCCAAGAAACTCAACATGGTCAGCAGGCTGTACAGGTTCCGCGGAGGCTGCGCAGGCCTCGTTTTTTTAGGGGGCGTTTAAACTTGAACGCATTGTCCGATGATAAGGTCATACAGATGTTCCGTCTAAATCGTAACAACATTTTCTGTCTGTATGACCTTGTCAAACTAGGCCTAGACCCTGAGACAGCACGCTCTCGCCCTGTCTCAGGCCTGCACAAACTCCTGGCTGTGTTGCACTTTATGGCTACTGGCAGCTTTCAGGCTGTGTCTGGGGATGTCATAGGAATCTCACAGCCCACATTTTCCAGAATCTTAACACAGGTGATGTATACCTAACAACCTCTTCTGTTATGTGTTTGTTTTAATTTCTCGGTGGCCAGTTCTGTCCTAAAATCTCAAGTTTATTGTTCTTTAAAATGTTCACACAGGTTTTGGCTGTTTTGTAGCCACACATCGAGGCCTCAATCTGCTTCCCTACCCAGGAGTCTCAGTGGCATGCCGTCAGGGTAGATTTCTATGAGCTGGCTGGCATGCCCAATGTGCTTGGAGCCATAGATTGCACACACATTCAGCTGAGACCACCTAGGGGCAGGCAGCACATATATACAAACCGCCATTTTGATCACTCCACAAATGTGCAGGTGGTTTGTGATGCAAATCTCAAAATAATGAGTGTTGTTGCTGGTTACCCTGGGGGCTGCCATGACTCCTTCATCCTCAGTCAGTCATCCCTCTTTGATAAGTTTGAGGACGGACAAATGCCAGATGGATGGCTGCTGGGTATGTAATTTGATATGTGTAGGCCTGCGTATACTTTGCCCAAATACAGGTGCAGATGTATTAACCTGTAGAAGGCATAAGGAAGTGAGAAACCAGTGATCTGTGCAAGGTGTTAAAGGCACCAGCCAATCTGCTCCAATATGTAAATGAACATTTAGGATCAGATTGTCTGCTGCCTTTATTACCTTGCACATATCACTGGTTTTTCACTTCCTTATGCCTTCTACAGGTTAATACATCTGCCCCACAGTGTGTTACTTATGCGTTGCTATATCTTCACATGAATCACGTTACTATATCTGTCTTTTAGGTGATGGAGGATATGGCTGTTTCTCTTGGCTTCTAACTCCATTGTCCCGACCTGATACCCCTGCTGAACACAATTACAATAATGCACATAAGTCCACGCGGAATGTGATAGAAAGATGTTTTGGTGTGCTGAAATCTAGGTTTCGGTGTCTGGATAAGTCTGGTGGGCTTTTGTTGTATAGTCCCTCCAAGGTGACTCAAATTGTGTTCTGCTGCTGCTTTCTTCATAACATGTGTTTGCAACAACATCTGCCACATGTTGAGGAGGAGGAGGAAGAAAGCAGCCAGCAAGCAGAGGAATTAGAGACATCTGGTGATACTTGGAGTACTGATGTAGGGAGGCAGGTTAGGCAACAGATCATCAATAGCTATTTCTAAGGTAAGCTTGGTTTGCCTATTTCATTTGTTGTGTCTTCATAAATAGATGTTTTGTTTTTTGGGTCAAAATCCATTACTCAGAATGTGTCTGTCTCCTTGACACATACAAACATACCCTCGCTATATGGTCAACAAATGTTGCATGTGTATTGTGTGTCTTTTTAATATCAAAACAACAGATTATAAGTGGCATGCATTAAGTCTGGATAAGTGTTCGAAATCTTAAAGTGCTAATTTCTTACAAGCCCACATCATCCATTTAGTATTTCACTTTATCATTGTGTGTAATGTCCTAATGCACAGGTTCACAAACTCGGCCCCCAGGCCAACACACAGTGCATGTTTTTCTCGTAACCCAGTAGAAGCACAGGTGTATGAATTACTCACAGACATATGTAAAAAGGTTCACAGGTGGAGCTAATTATGTCACTTGTGATTCTGTGAGTAGACCTGCAAAACATGCACTGTGTGGGTTCCTGATGGCCGAGTTTGCGAACCTGTGTTCCCAAAAAACTCTCCTCAACATATAATATGTTTGCCTTGAGGAATACATGTGTCCCTATGTGTGATGCAACATCATATTTAAGACTCACAAACTTACTGTAATCAGGACTAATTTATTTCCTAATGTTTGATGCTGTAAACTTGATGATGTGTAAGTAAATACACAGTTTTCCACACATATACATTATTATAAACAGATTTTTTTTTTTGTAAAAGTACATATTTGTTTGTTTCAGCATCATGTGTAAAAACATGCTTCATAATTTTTAGCACACACAAACCTGTCCCAACAATACTGACATTCATTTGGACAATGTTTTCCAAACAAAACAAAGGCAACATATTACAAGCTTTTTACGCCACTCAATTGTGTTAATCTTGTAATGTTGTATAGATAAGATAGCTAAGATATGTATCACTAACATTGTAATTTGGATTGTCTGCAGGCAAAGAGAATGATTGGAATCTAGAAAGAGTAATGATTAGAAAAAAATCAAGTAGTCAGTTTACTTCCTGCTAAAGACATTCTGCCTGGCTGGCAATTATTGTATCTGCAGGCAAAGAGATTGATTGGAATCTAGAAAGAGTAATGATTAGAAAAAAATCAAGTGGTCAGTTTACTTCCTGCTAAAGACATTCTGCCTGGCTGGCAATTATTGTATCTGCAGGCAAAGAGATTGATTGGAATCTAGAAAGAGTAATGATTAGAAAAAAATCAAGTGGTCAGTTTACTTCCTGCTAAAGACATTCTGCCTGGCTGGCAATTATTGTATCTGCAGGCAAAGAGATTGATTGGAATCCAGAAAGAGTAATGATTATAAAAAAATCAAGTGGTCAGTTTACTTCCTAACATGTATGTGTGGCTCCATCAACATTTTTCAAATGTGCGTAGTATTTTTAACAATTAATTTGGTGCACTTATAATTAATGATGTTTAAAAAAGGGGCAAGGAGCTAAGTGTGATATTTTGTAAAGCATCAAAAACACTTGCTAACTTTACTTATCACAAATGTCTAACTTAACTTTTTTTTGTAACTTTTTTTGGTGGCTGATTGTCCTGCCCTTTGCCTTTAGCACTGTCATGTTGGCGTGCTCTGGTGGACCGTCTTGGTGGTGATGAGACTGGCGTGATATTTGGAGTAGTCGTACCAGAACTGCTGGTTGTTTGCTGTTGGTGCATGCATCTGAGTGTTTCATTCAGGTTAGTGAGGGTGGCATTGAGTTCACGTGTAGCAGCATTTTGATTGTCTACTATTCTGAATAAGCTTTCATTAATCTTTTGACTGTTTTGAAAAATGCTCATATAACTTTGCTGTTGTCTGTGCTGTTCTTCCATTAGTCTGTGCTGTTCTTCCATTAGTCTGTGCTGTTCTTCCATTATGCGCTGTAAGTTGCCCATGACCTGTGTAATGTCTGTACGCATGAGTTCCATGGTATTGCCTATTCTGGTTGTTTGCTCATTTTGTCGACTCAGATTTCTGGAGATTCTGCTGAGGTGAGATGGTAGGCTTGCAAACATTTGTGTCTGCTTACGCAGGCAATCTTCATTAGTGGCCTGCTGTCTAGCCCAAATAGTCCAAAACACCTGATCAGGGCCTTGTGTTCCTGGTGTCGTTGGGCTGTGTTGTGGTGGTGGTGTGCTTTGCTGTGGTGGTGTACTCACAGGTGCTGGGGGGCTCATTCCTTGCCTTAATGGCTGCATTTCTAAGATGTTTGTCTCCTCCATGTCACTGTGTTGGTGTTGTTGCGGAGGGATGCTGTTCCCAGGACTTGAAGCTGAAATGTTAAACATATCTCCGTTAGCTATCCATATGGTTGTGAAATGTAAAAAAACCCCACTACACATGGAACACATGTCATTCACTGTTGCTTTCAACTATTCTGCCTAGCAACATCATCACTCATAGCTTAAATACATACATATGCCTGCTTGTGGAAAATGTGTCTGGTTACTTAATTGTGAAAGCAAACACTTTAGTTTTATTGTAGCTCACACATACTCCAGCATAAAAGAAACATTGTAATACATAATGTGTTACCTTATAGCTTTGTTCAAACAAACATAGTAATGTTTTTGCAGGTATTTTGCAATGTTACCTTAAGCACACATGAGATTTTTGGAAAAACAAACTTACTTTTTACAAACAAACCAACATGCTTTTTTGTTGCAGCATCTTACACCCAATGTCATACTGTATGACTCAAGTGGACATACATATCTTTACTGGATGTGGACAAGGCCATTTAGTTTGGATTCCATTTCAGCTTTTACTTACTGCGGTAAGTATTTTTGTTTTGGATGTGTTTGGACTTAATGCGGTTATGACTGAATATGATTATGTTCTGACATTTTACACTTTTTTTCCAGTTTGATACTCACAATCAAGATGAGGGGAGTGTGGATGACGTCTTGGAGGTGTGTCCAAAATTTGGAGTGGGGGACAGAACATACGGACGATAATCTTCGTGGCGGGGTAGCCTGCTGTGTTTGTGGCGGGACATACGACCTTGCTTTCTTTTCGGCCACAGGTTTTTTGTGGTGATGTCTTACAGAAGTGCCACTTCTGCTGCTCCATACTTCTTTTGATGGACCTTTTAATGAAAGTGCAATTTTGTTATAACCATTCCTTTACAAGCATACCCTATACTACAATGGACACTTTACCTGCTTCCGCAGCGTCATCATCATCAGATGTGTTAGGATTTACTGGCCGACGAGTAGTACTGCTTTTTTCCGACACTGTATAAAATGAGATATATTCATAAATCATGCTATTGTGTATACATCCACCCATTATGCTTATAAACATTTATACCTTTAGAAATGCTTGGTTTTTATTAAAAAAAAACATAAGGACCAGAAATACCAAAAAAAAAAAAAATGCACTATGGCAACATCAAGACAGGCAAACATGTACAGGACACTGACATAGGCCACAAGTTAAAGGAATGGGGTTTTTTTGGAAAAAAAACCCACAAATTAATTTAGAATTGTTTTAAAAAATAATACAGATGCAATATCTAATTGGCTCTGTGATGTGGCACTCCAAATACACATTACCACTATATGACCACACAAAAAAGCCAGCAAATGTTAATATTTTTAAAAATGCAGTATGGTGTCACGGAAGAAATAGAAGCAAAAAAAAATTAATTTTAAAACTTATATAAAAAAAAAAAACCTTCTGTAAAGATGACATTACACATGTAAGTGGTTTACAAACCACTTTCCAGTACTCCAGCCTCTAACATGACAACGACTTACTTTAAATAAAAAAAACATGGATCACTTATATATAAAACATAGTCATATTTTTTTAAGAAAAAAACGCCCAAAAGGAAAACATTATTGCAGGACAAATCAGAGACACACCAAGTCCAAACTACACATGCTAAATATCTGTGTGAAAAACACATGACATACAATAAAGTAAGATGTTACATTGGCTTTTAGCAAACACATGACCCAAAACAATGTATTTGCAAACACACACTTGAAGATGGGAGTAATATGCAACGTCACATGACACAGATTACAAAATACAACTTTAAAAAAAAAAAACATGCTCACCATTCTTCCTTGGCCTATCTGAATCCCAGACATGGGTTGCAGAGACAACTTCAGGAGGTATTACACTCCGCATGGGCTCCTCATACTCCAGATATCTTGCAATATAGGGCTGCCCACCACCGGTTTGCCGAGCCGACTTGGCCTCCTTGGCCATTTTGGACTTGACACGTCGCTTTATGTCATAGTACCGTTTGCGGCAGGTGTCCTCCGTCTGCTTGACCACCCCCTCACTATTGACAGCAGCAACTACTTTCGCCCACAACACCGTCTTCCTCTGTGTTGGCACCTTGGCGGACTCAGGACCAAATAGCTGCCTCTGATACTTCATCAGCTCACGCACCAATGCCACATTTTCTGCAAAACTAAACTTAACATTCCGCCCAGTCTTAGTAGTGGTGCGTGGCTGCGGAGCACTCTGACTGTCACTGTCACTTGAGGCTGCTGCAGCAACATCACCCACCTCCTCCACCTCACTAACCTCACTAACACTCACCTCCTCCACCTGACCGACCTCCTCCCCCTCACTCACACTCTCCACCTCTGAGTCACACATAATTGTGTGTCTAAACAGTTAACACAGGGAAAAAAAAGACAAACAACACACTCCTCCACTACCACTACACAACTCACACACACACACACACACACACACACACACACACACACACACACACACACACACACACACACACAGGACTATAAAGAAAAATAACTTGGACTAAAAATGAGACAAAACCACAAAATACAAGACAACAAGAATGACAAGACGACTTTCAAACACAATACCACATTCAGAAATCGCTATCAACACTCCTCTTCAAACCACAAAATCACCTACCTCCACAGCACAACCTCCCTCCTCCTCACCACTAACTAAACCCACGAGGTGCGGACGGTTTGGGGCGTATTTATATGGTTGCGCACAGACACTCCTACCATCTGAAACACAACCAATCACGAACGGGGATGAAAATCGAAACTGAAAGTGAAAATGCGGCCGCGGGAAAAAAAAACCCTGCCGCGTTTAACTTAGTGAAAAAACCAGCAAATCCAAGAAAAACACGTACGCAAACGACAATGACGGCCGTAAATGTGGGGGAAAAAAACGACTGGCATCGACATCGGAAAACACGAAAACAATAAACTCGAATGCTTAGTAACTTTGCGTATATGGATTCAAAAAGTTGCATGAAAATGCACCCGATACAAAACGAGTTTAAACACTACACAAACCGACTCAAACACGAATATTAGTAAATATTGCCCACAGAGTCTTCCTTTTTTCTTCTTTTTGATAAATGCATTTATAGTGAGTGTCAGGTCCAAGGCCGATATGGTTTCTGCCCTTGCGAGCAATTTGTCTTTTTTTTCTACATTTTTTAATGCATAACGTTGCGGTTTCCGACCATGGGGGCCTTGCGTTTTTTGTTCTTTGCATTCTCATGCAGGATGTCAGTTTGCAGCGGGTTGGTGGCTATACCTGCTGCCTTCAGTTTTCAGTGCTGTGGAGAGTGGGCCCTATTCCTTGTGGATAGGGGCAGCTGCTCTGGGTGCGGCTTTGGGTCTTCCAGCGGCAGCTATGCAGGAGCCTGGCCATTGGAATTCCAAGGTTTGCAAGTGTTATATATGTTGGTTAAGGTTTAGTTGTGCCTGTTGCACTAACCCAAAAACGTTGTTTACCCGTCAGTTTTTCAATGGCTAGCATTCATGAATTGAGGGTATGAAGTGAATTTTTAAATTTTCCTCAGAGGGGGCCGAATTACAATTGGCGCTCTAACGGTCCACGGGAGTTTTTTTGAGTTTTCTCCTTCACTTGGGTTTCTTTGTCTTTTCTGTTGTAGTAATGTCTAAGTTGCATTGTTGCTGACATTAGGGATTTTTCTTCTTTTCAGCTGCATTGGATATATCGGAACAGATTTGGCTAATTGGCCATTCTTACATTTTTTGGGCAGAGAGGCATCCCATAGCAAGACAGACGGCTGCCTTTTTTGGTGATAGGGTGGTCCAATGGTTAGGTGTGAGAGGTGTGCATTGGGTAGGTTTGCTTCATCTTCTTTTCCATCACGAATGAAGTTGGGGCCGGCCCAACTTGATCGTCATTCACCTCGGCAGGAATGACATGGGTCGAGTTAAGGGCATCGACCTCATCCTGAGTGTCAAGATGGATTTAGTGGCTTCTTGGCCCCAGGTGAGAGTGGTGTGGTTGGATACTGTACCCCGTTTCCACTGGCGGGGGGCTGTTCATTTTTCTGCAATTGAAAATGCTCGTAAGAAAGTGAATGCTGCAGTGTCTGTGTACGTGAGGGCCATGGGAGGTTTAGTGGTCAGACATCCCCTTCTGGTTCTTCGGAACTGCCAGTTTTATAGGGAGAACGGTGTCCACCTTTCCCCAGCAGGAATTAGTGTGTTTTTGGAGAGCAATCTTTAATTTTAGGATTTCTGTTTTTTGTTGTTTGGATGGCGAGTTCGGTTTAGGTAAACCTTGTTGTGGTGGAAAGTCGCTACCAGCCAGCGGTCAAGAGCATGCATAAGTGGTCATTGTGGGGCACCCCCTTTTGGTAAGATGGCGAGTGTGTCCTCCCCCTATGGGTGGACAACGGACATTCCCATGCGGTTTCATCCATTGCTCTGCTAGAGTAAAGGGTGGTGAGTCCCGCACAATGCGGGTTATGCGTTAGGAGGCGGTGGTGAGTCCCCTCATAGGTTATTTGGTATTGTTATAGTTGACTAGTGCTGGTGAATTGGTAGCGCCTTTCTTTGCCATCCTCCATTACATAGGTAAAATTAGGTCATCAAACAATAAATGCCTGTTGACCTTTTAAATCTAGCAGTGTGTGTCCGTGTCGTTATTTCTTAGTAATAAGCTGGCTTAAATATATATGTTATGTGTGTCACAATAAAGTTATGGGTGCCTTATAGATGCAACCGGGAGTTTTAGGGATTTAATTAGGGACAACTGAGGAAGCAATTTGTAACAGTCCATGTTCGGTGAATGGGAGCAGCACATTCCCCTATTCCCCCCCCACGTTCCCTGAATGGGTGCAGCACATTCCCCTCCATGTTCCCTGAATGGGTGCAGCACATTCTCCTCCACGTTCCCTGAATCATGGGTGCAGCACAGTTCCCTCCATGTTCCCTGAATGGGTGCAGCACATTCCTCTCCACATTCCCTAAATGTTCACAGCACATTCCCCTCCATGTTCCCTGAATGGTCGCAGAACATTCCCCTCCACGTTCCCTGAATGGGTGCAGCACATTCCCCTCCATGCTGCCTGAATGGTTGCAGCACATTCCCCTCCACGTTCCCTGAATGGTCGTAGGGGGTCATTCCGAGTTGTTCGCTCGATGTTATTTTTTTCTCGCAACGGAGCGATTAGTCGCTAATGCGCATGCGCAATGTCCGCAATGCGACTGCGCCAAGTAAATTTGCTATGCAGTTAGGAATTTTACTCACGGCATTACGAGGTTTTTTCTTCGTTCTGGTGATCGTAATGTGATTGACAGGAAGTGGGTGTTTCTGGGCGGAAACTGGCCGTTTTATGGGAGTGTGTGAAAAAACGCTACCGTTTCTGGGAAAAACGCGGGAGTGGCTGGAGAAACGGAGGAGTGTCTGGGCGAACGCTGGGTGTGTTTGTGATGTCAAACCAGGAACGACAAGCACTGAACTGATCGCACTGGAAGAGTAAGTCTCGAGCTACTCAGAAACTGCACAGAGAAGTCTTTTCGCAATATTGCGAATCTTTCGGTCGCAATTTTGATAAGCTAAGATTCACTCCCAGTAGGCGGCGGCTTAGCGTGTGCAAAGCTGCTAAAAGCAGCTTGCGAGCGAACAACTCAGAATGACCCCCATAGAACATTCCCCTCCACGTTCCCTGAATGGGTGCAGCATATTACCCTCCACGTTCCCTGAATGGTCGCAGAGCATTCCCCCCATGTTCCCTGAATGGTCGCAGCATATTCCCCTCCATGTTCCCTGAATGGTCGCAGCACATTCCCCTCCACGTTCCCTGAATAGGTGCAGCACATTCCCCTCCACGTTCCCTGAATGGTCACAGCACATTCCCCTCCACGTTCCCTGAATGGTCGCAGAACATTCCCCCCCACGTTCCCTGAATGGTCGCAGCATATTCCCCTCCATGTTCCCTGAATGTTCGCAGCACATTCCCCTCCACGTTCCCTGAATGGGTGCAGCACATTCCCCTCCACGTTCCCTGAATGGCCGCAGCACATTCCCCTCCATGTTCCCTGAATGGTCGCAGCACATTCCCCTCCACATTCCCTGAATGGTCGCAGCCCATTCCCCTCAACGTTCCCTGAATGGGTGCAGCACATTCCCCTTCACGTTCCCTGAATGGCCGCAGCACATTCCCCTCCATGTTCCCTGAATGGTCGCAGCACATCCCCCTCCATGTTTCCTGAATGTTCGCAGCACAGTCCCCTACACATTCCCTGAATGGGTGCAGAACATTCCCCTCCACGTTCCCTGAATGGGTACAGCACATTCCCCTCCATGTTGCCTGAATGGCCGCAGCACATTCCCCTCCACGTTCCCTGAATGGTCGCAGAACATTCCCCCCATGTTCCCTGAATGGGTGCAGCACATTCCCCTCCATGTTCCCTGAATGGCCGCAGCACATTCCCCTCCACGTTCCCTGAATGGGTGCAGCACATTCCCCTCCACGTTCCCTGAAGGGGTACAGCACATTCTCCTCCACGTTCCCTGAATCATGGGTGCAGCACATTTCCCTCCATGTTCCCTGAATGGGTGTAGTACATTCCCCTCCACATTCCCTGAATGTTTGCAGCACATTCCCCTCCACGTTCCCGAATGTTCGCAACACATTCCCCTCCATGTTCCCTGAATGGGTGCAGCACATTCCTCTCCACATTCCCTGAATGTTCGCAGCACATTCCCCTCCACGTTCCCTGAATGGTCGCAGAACATCCCCCCCCCCCCCCATGTTCCCTGAATGGTCGCAGCATATTCCCCTCCACGTTCCCTGAATGGTCGCAGCACATTCCCCTCCACGTTCCCTGAATGGGTGCAGCACATTCCCCTCCACGTTCCCTGAATGGTCGCAGCACATTCCTCTCCACGTTCCCTGAATGGGTGCAGCACATTCCCCTCCACGTTCCCTGAATGGTCGCAGAACATTCCCCCCCACGTTCCCTGAATGGTCGCAGCATATTCCCCTCCATGTTCCCTGAATGGTCGCAGCCCACTCCCCTCCACGTTCCCTGAATGGGTGCAGCACATTCCCCTCCACGTTCCCTGAATGGTCGCAGAACATTCCCCCCCACGTTCCCTGAATGGTCGCAGCATATTCCCCTCCATGTTCCCTGAATGGTCGCAGCCCACTCCCCTCAACGTTCCCTGAATGGCCACAGCACATTACCCTCCAAGTTCCCTGAATGGGTGCAGCACATTCCCATCCACGTTCCCTGAATGGCCGCCGCACATTCCCCTCCACGTTCCCTGAATGGTCGCAGCCCATTCCCCTCCACATTCCCTGAATGGTCGCAGCCCATTCCCCTCAACGTTCCCTGAATGGGTGCAGCACATTCCCCTCCACGTTCCCTGAATGGTCGCAGCACATTCCCCTCCACGTTCCCTGAATGGCCGCAGCACATTCCCCTCCATGTTCCCTGAATGGTCGCAGCACATTCCCCTCCATGTTCCCTGAATGTTCGCAGCACAGTCCCCTACACATTCCCTGAATGGGTACAGCACACTCCCCTACATGTTCCCTGAATGGGTGCAGCACATTCCCCTCCACGTTCCCTGAATGGGTGCAGCACATTCCCATCCACATTCCCTGAATGGGTGCAGCACATTCCCATCCACATTCCCTGAATGGGTGTAGCACATTCCCCTCCATGTTCCCTGAATGGGTGCAGCACATTCCCCTCCACGTTCCCTGAATGGGTGCAGTACATTCCCCTCCATGTTCCCTGAATGGGTGTAGCACATTCCCCTCCACGTTCCCTGAATGGGTGTAGCACATTCCCCTCCACATTCCCTGAATGGGTGCAGTACTGTTGCCTTATAGGTAATTGTCTGCACTTAGTCTAATATTAGGGCAATAGATGTTGTCTGAATCAAAATATAATTCATTATAAATAGGCGATGTTACCATAGTGGACAGTATAGTGGATATATATAGTAAGGAATAGATATGAAATAAGTTTGAATGTATGAGGTAATGTTTAGCTGATTTAAGAAATTAGGTTTGTGTATGTGTTTATATAGATATACTGTATATTTGTGTTTTACTGCAAGATGGTAAAAAATAGTGTAGGGAACAGGTTTATTCTGCTCTAGTCATAAATAAGGCCAGAGAGGTTACAGTAAGATCAAGAGTCATTGTAGAGAAAAGGTATTAGGCCATAAATGATAATAGGTATGTGACAGAGCTCTGTTGGTCATTGGAATTCACAGGTGTGCTTACAGTAGATCAGAATCTACTGGTTTGTCTATTGTCCAGTGAAGGTTAAAAGCTAGGGAGCATAAATTAACTACTATGAAAAGAGATCACATCCATTGATAAAACATTGTGTAACCGACCCCAGGAAAACTTGTCAATACAACAGAACTTTGGATGAAAAGACATTCCAGATTTTACAATACTATACTTGCTTAAGGCAGTGTGGACACCACACTTTTATGACACCATGTCTCCGTGAACAGGACACGACAGCCCAGTTCAATGTTTGTTTTATTACACCTTGGAATCTGACAAACCTATAATTACCTATTCCATTGGAAACTATGAGAATATGATAGTTTGAATTGGTAAAATATGAGATAAAAGGACCAGACTTGTAGTTAGGAGTTAGAAGGAAGAGGGAGAGGGAGAAGAAGAAGGAGAAGGAAGGAAGTCAGTCAGGAGGAGAAGTCATGGAGAACATGCAGAAGGAATGATTCTTGGGATGGCAATCTTTAACTTGCAAGTATAAATATGATAATAATTGAAACTGTTTGTGAAACTTATGTCATGTTGTTTTATGTTATGTAACGAAGGAAACATAGCATAGCTTAATATAATTATAATTAGTATATATATATCACTACTGTGTATATCTTATTCTGTACGATTTGATCTGCCTGTAAATAAAGAATCATATAAAAAGAGCGGTAATATTCAAGCTTGAACTCTCTTTAAGGAATCTTAACTTCATAATTTCATGTCATATGTATATATAAGGACTGCATATATTTATCAGCCAATTAATTTGTTAGCCTGACATAATATATTTGCAGATATATATGATAACGCATATTAATTTAAATATATCCATATATTAATAACCATATATGTTATATTAAATATTAATATTCATAAATATGATTCCATAAATCAATATTGGCGACCACGAATTGGACTTGTTATTACTGAATCTGATTATCTGATTTATAATATTTATGAGGAGTAGCAAATGCTATAAGCTGGCTACCAAATCTGCAGAATCACGGTGGGGATGTATCTATGAAAATTTATTACCATTGTGTAATGTCAATTTTGTATTCTGTATAACCTAGGATAAATGTGTTAGTGCAATATACGTTATTTTAACTAACATAATATCTATTAGGAAGCAGCACCAATGGCTATAAGCCTGCTGGCAAAGTACAAGATCACAGTGGAATAGGTTACAAATGAGAATAAAGAATTTAAAGGCCTAGAATAGAAAATGTGCACAGTGGAAATGAGTATTTCCAAATAAATGTATAAATGTACCAGGTATTAGAGTTTAACCTTAAGACACCGGTCAATCTTAAGGAGAGGATACCTTCAGTACTAAAAACAAAGAATATATAAATTTAGCATTGTAATGTTAAATATGCAAAAAGTTGCAGCAGCATTAGGAAAAATGCGCAGAACTGCGGCTTTAGAAGCCAAACAGAAATGTAAAGAAGGATCAGGTTCACATCTTCGTAAGGCGTGCCTGACCATTAATGCAAAAATGCATTCATTATTTAAGTCCCTTAAACAGAAAAATAAACAGAAAAAGTTTGGGGCAGAAGCAAAAAGCCTGGCAGATTGTAAGCAAACTGTCATGACCTCTCAGGAGGAGATAAAAGGCAGTACAAGGGAGAATATTGTAGATGTAGGTGAGACTCAGGACAGCATTGTCCATGTGCAGCACACAGAGTCTGCTATGGTCACACAGACCACCAGCAGAACAGCCTCTTTGGTAAATGAAGAAAGTAGCAATGTGCAGGATGTGTCTATCATCAGACAGCACATTAATGTAAAGGAGGTAGCAGCAATAGGAGATGTCCCCTATACTGTTTCTACTAAAGGGGAAGATTATTGTAACTCAGATTATGAGTATTCTGCTGAATACACTCTCAGAGTTCCCAATGTAAATGAAGAATTTGTTATGCCCTTAGGCAAAGGTGAATTGTCAGCAGATTTAAACACTGATAGCAGCAGTACAGTGCACACAGGGGTGGAGAAGTTCCCCATGGTGAAAACTCCCATGGCAACCAGAGTTGCAAACCTTGAAATGTATTCACCTGGAAACATGTTTAAAGGGAAAATCCATGAAATTAATTCAGGAATGCATGTTTACAAACAAAGTTCCCAAACTTTTGTAACCCCCACACAACACTCAGAGACATCTAGTGATGGTGCAAATGTTTGCATGCTCTCAGAGAGACCACATGCAGAGTGTCATTCTGCAAACCACACACCAATTAACAATGACACAAAGTATCACCAGGATGAGAATCTTTTTATGCCCTGGTGCCATAACCATTTTATTACAGGTGTGGAAAGACAGAAAGCCCTGGGACCTGCAATACATATTTGGCAAAGTCTAACAAGTTTCTCTCCCCACAAGAATATTTTTCAGGAAATACAAGATGCTTCAAGACCAAGAAGCCATGCCAAGCAGCAAACGCTATGGTTGGAGACAGTCTGGGACCAGGCTGCATCACAAGGGAGTATGGTCACAAGTGAATACGGTAGTATCATTCCTTTACTTGTTAGATCCAATGTAGCCATTGTTTGCTTTGATGTTCCAACAGCCACAGTTTCCAAATTAAACCTGCATCATATCTGCAGCGACAATTGTGCTGCCATTGACACACAAGGTAACAGGAAAGATTGGCACAGGCCAGAAACAATTGTTTGTTTGTTATTCAATCTTTAAAGACACATTTGTAAATTCTGTACCTGATAACATGCAGCAGATAGGACAGAATGCATAGCAAGCTATGTTAAATCACTGTATAAATATCTGTGATATTCATTGTATGTATTTTTGTTTGATTCATAGTAATCCTGGCAACCTGTATACAGAATGGTGCAAGACTCCAAAAAGACTCCAATTTACAAGGGAAAAGGTCTTCATTAACCCTTTCATCGCTGCTATCCAGCAAAATCTACATAGCATCCCTAAAGACTGATATATGGACAAATCCTCAAGGAGTTTTCCAGTTTCACAAGAAAGGGGAATGTTTTCATTAACCTTTTCATCACAAGTAATCATTACTTGTCTTTCAAACTACATGTACACCCCCACAACAGTGTACAGCACATCTCATCACTGTGATTATACAGAACTGTCTCATCCCTTCATATACCTTAATCACATATATGTAAACATTTGTCTGATATATATTTTATATCATTGTATTATATACCTTGTAAATATTTTATGTTTTTTTTATATATTACACAGTAGATACTACCTATGCTTCCTTCGTAAAAGCTTCAAAAGTAATTAAATATCTAACACAGGATGGTATACCGCGTTATAACAAATTGGGACAAGATTATTAAGTGGGATGAATAATTCTCTTAATAAAGACTGTAACAAGTCAAAGGGAATTATTTGTAGCGTAACAGGGTCAACTGTATATGCACATGGCTGCATATAAAATAATATTGGATGGAATTAGATATATTTAAAGCCATTCCTAAATGATATTTAATATCTGTTTGAAGCAAAATTATATTCATTTATTGTATTGATAGGATGTTACTATATACACATCAAAAGCATTTTAAATAATTATTAGTCAAAATATAGGTAGGATAGAAAACGCCTTTATATGGGTTAAACTGGTATAAGTTTATTTAAGATTGAGATGTATAAATAGGTTCAAGGTAGAATAAGGAGACTTAAGACTGCATGGTAATTTATTCAGTGAGGAAATACAGAACAGAGTAGGTGTACTACTCACAGCCATTTGTGGTACTATTGCCCGAAGACAATTAAGACCTACTATTAACAAGCAAAGAAAGAAAGAAAGACTGGTTCATATATGACTGTTCTATTCAAAATCACAACCTGTTTTGTGCAAAGCAATATGGACACTGGTCACAACTGCGGTATTGGATAAACGCAAAGGAAACAGAACTGCTAAATACTGTATAAAGACCATTACCGAGGGTCATCACAAGTACTGAGTTGCAAACTCAAGATCATAGTACGCAAAATACACAGCCCTCTGCGTCAAACAGCGAAATGGCAAGCAAAGGAGCAGCTGCTATGAAGAATTCTACTTCAACTGCCTCCATAATGCAGACGCAAGGCGTCTCCAATTGCAAGCAAACCACGCAGATGACAGTCTTATCCCAGTAAACTGCTACAGCCAAGAACAGCAAAAATGTCCAAATGTACTGATCCAGATACAGAAAAAAGGTCTACAATTGGGCTATGGTATTCCAAATGTCTGTAGAAATTAGTTTTCCTCATGAATACTGAATAAAAACCTCAGTCTTGGTCTGCTTTAGTTAAAAAGTAGAATAAGGTTAGGTAAGCTAAGAATTTTTAGAGATTTTTAAAATCACAATGGTTATTATTATTACACTTATGGTATATATTAGGGTTACAACAAAAGTTATGTTTTGAAGAAATATTTTGAAATGTATTTGGAAGCAATTACGCTAGTTTAATGTGTGGCCAATCAAAATAATTTCTCATGGCCACAAGGGGGCGACTGTTGCCTTATAGGTAATTGTCTGCACTTAGTCTAATATTAGGGCAATAGATGTTGTCTGAATCAAAATATAATTCATTATAAATAGGCGATGTTACCATAGTGGACAGTATAGTGGATATATATAGTAAGGAATAGATATGAAATAAGTTTGAATGTATGAGGTAATGTTTAGCTGATTTAAGAAATTAGGTTTGTGTATGTGTTTATATAGATATACTGTATATTTGTGTTTTACTGCAAGATGGTAAAAAATAGTGTAGGGAACAGGTTTATTCTGCTCTAGTCATAAATAAGGCCAGAGAGGTTACAGTAAGATCAAGAGTCATTGTAGAGAAAAGGTATTAGGCCATAAATGATAATAGGTATGTGACAGAGCTCTGTTGGTCATTGGAATTCACAGGTGTGCTTACAGTAGATCAGAATCTACTGGTTTGTCTATTGTCCAGTGAAGGTTAAAAGCTAGGGAGCATAAATTAACTACTATGAAAAGAGATCACATCCATTGATAAAACATTGTGTAACCGACCCCAGGAAAACTTGTCAATACAACAGAACTTTGGATGAAAAGACATTCCAGATTTTACAATACTATACTTGCTTAAGGCAGTGTGGACACCACACTTTTATGACACCATGTCTCCGTGAACAGGACACGACAGCCCAGTTCAATGTTTGTTTTATTACACCTTGGAATCTGACAAACCTATAATTACCTATTCCATTGGAAACTATGAGAATATGATAGTTTGAATTGGTAAAATATGAGATAAAAGGACCAGACTTGTAGTTAGGAGTTAGAAGGAAGAGGGAGAGGGAGAAGAAGAAGGAGAAGGAAGGAAGTCAGTCAGGAGGAGAAGTCATGGAGAACATGCAGAAGGAATGATTCTTGGGATGGCAATCTTTAACTTGCAAGTATAAATATGATAATAATTGAAACTGTTTGTGAAACTTATGTCATGTTGTTTTATGTTATGTAACGAAGGAAACATAGCATAGCTTAATATAATTATAATTAGTATATATATCACTACTGTGTATATCTTATTCTGTACGATTTGATCTGCCTGTAAATAAAGAATCATATAAAAAGAGCGGTAATATTCAAGCTTGAACTCTCTTTAAGGAATCTTAACTTCATAATTTCATGTCATATGTATATATAAGGACTGCATATATTTATCAGCCAATTAATTTGTAAGCCTGACATAATATATTTGCAGATATATATGATAACGCATATTAATTTAAATATATCCATATATTAATAACCATATATGTTATATTAAATATTAATATTCATAAATATGATTCCATAAATCAATAGTACATTCCCCTCCATGTTCCCTGAATGGGTGCAGCACATTCCCCTCCACGTTCCCTGAATGGGTGCAGCACATTCCCCTCCACGTTCTCTGAATGGGTGCAACACATTCCCCTCCACGTTCCCTGAATGGGTACAGCACATTCCCCTCCACATTCTCTGAATGGGTGCAGCACATTCCCCTCCACGTTCCCTGAATGGGTACAGCACATTCCCCTCCACATTCTCTGAATGGGTGCAGCACATTCCCCTCCACGTTCTCTGAATGGGTGCAACACATTCCCCATCACGTTCTCTGAATGGGTGCAACACACACCTAGATCATGCCAAACTTTTTGTGGAGTATAATCGGATGGATCCCAATGAGATGCCTATCTCCTTCTCTAACTGGGCCACTGTCACCCTGGTGCCCAACTCAACTATGTCTCGCATGACAGCAAGCTTGTCTTGATGATGGCAGACACGTCAACCACAGCTCTGCTCATCCTCCAGGGACTGTCTCCTTTGCCAAAATTCTGCACACCACTCAAACACATTGGTTCAGGATGGTGCTTCCTCCCCAACAGCAGCTCGCTGTCAGTCAGAACTCTCCTGCTGTCGCAGACCACTCTAGTAGTGGTAGAAGGTGGATCTCCGGTGGCCTCTGCTGAGCTCCATAATGACTTTGTGAAGGAAGGGAACACGCCGACGTCTTCAGTGTGCAATGCTGCTTACTGTGTATACGGTTCTGTGCCGTGACATTTCACAGGAACCAGAGCCGGCCCTAACCAATATGATGCCCTAGGCAAGATTTTGGCTGGTGCCCCCTAGCACCACCGCTAGTTCTGCAGGAGATGCCTGGCATGAGTCAGCTGGCAGCTCTGTTAACGCTGGGCGCCTTTTTTTAATGAAAATGCATCTTATTTGCATTACTATGTGGCAAGGATGCACAAGCAGCTTCTGCTGATTAAAATGATATGCAGCATGCTTATATTCTGTGTGTGACTGCGGCTGTATCTGCATACGAAATGCTACATTACAGTGATTTCCAGGAATACACTGTAACGTAGCATTTCATATGCAGATACAGCCGCAGTCACACACAGAATATAAGCAAGCCGCATATCATTTTAATCAGCAGAAGCTGCTGGTGCCCCTAAGCATACCAAATGCCCTAGGCATTTGCCTAGTTTGCCTATGCCTAAGGCCGGCTCTGACAGGAACTGTAGTCAAAGATTACAGTACACAATCAGACCGTCAGGTTCTGTATACTCTACCTATACACTGCACATCCAGAAACGTATTGCATGCCCCTTGTACTATAATAAGAAAGGGTCACTGAAGTGAAGCATCATGGGTACGGTCATATGAATATCATGTGGTTAAAAATGCTTTATGGTATTTTTCCTTCTAAACCTAAAAAAGAAGTAACAGGAGTACTGGCGCTTTGGGATAATAAAATGTGTGTTCCCCTAATAATGAGATTATCATGAAAGAGAAAAACGACTCGCCACCGTGTAATCCTGTTATATAACAAGTGATCACTGAACCTCTTTATCTTTAAAATGTGTTCCTTCTCCTTATCCACTCCACCCGGATAAATAGTAAATGTTCTATATATAGCTCTATACATTTATTCCACCTTCTTTCTATTTTATTATTGTTACCACTGAAACCATGTGACAATTCTATTTATCAGTATATAGTACTCAGCTGTATATGATGACGTTTGTAAGCACATGTAGAACGAGTGGCCGTGTCCTGCAGATGCTGGAGAAATGAATTGCATAGTCAGGGAAACTGAAATAAGAATGAGAAAGGCATTAGAGGGGGATATTGGCGACCTCAGGGGAATAGTGAGGTGATTGGGAACATGCATCATACATGCTCTCAGCAGCCTGACATACAGAGCTGAGATGTAACCTCAGACTTACCCTGACTGCAGCACTGCTGAGCGATGCTGAATGACCCAGCCCACGTACTTCAGGCGTATCTGCTATTAGTTCAGGGCTGATGTTCTCTTAAAGGAAATGAAGGCTGGGAAATTATTATTTGGCTGTAAGGCTCTGTTCATTTCTTTTCTATAAATGCTCAGTATTATTTACTATACAGTGTATCCGGAAAGTATTCACAGCGCTTCAATTTTCCCACATTTTGTTATGTTACAGCCTTATTCCAAAATGGAATAAATTAATTTTTTCCCTCAAAATTCTACACACAATACCCCATAATGACAACGTGAAAAAGTTATTGAGATTTTTGCTAATTTATTAAAAAATAAAAATCGAAGAAATCACATGTACATAAGTATTCACAGCCTTTGCCATGAAGCTCACAATTGAGCTCAGGTGCATCCTGTTTCTACTGGTCATCCTTGAGATGTTCCTACAGCTTAATTGGAGTCCACCTGTGGTAAATTCAGTTGATAGGACATAAGTTGAAAAGGCACACACCTGTCTATATAAGGTCCTAACACTTAACAGTACATGTCTGAGCACAAACCAAGCATGAAGTCAAAGGAATTGTCTGTAGACCTCTGAGACAGGATTGTCTCGAGGTACAAATCTGGGGAAGGGTACAGAAAAATATCTGCTGCTTTGAAGGTCCCAATTAACACAGTGGCCTCCATCATCCGTAAATGGAAGAAATTTGGAACCACCAGGAATCGAGGCACAAATCTGGGGAAGGGCACTGAAAAATATCTGCTGCTTTGAAGGTCCCAATGAACACAGTGGCCCCCATCATCCGTAAATGGAAGAAATTTTGAACCACCAGGACTCTTCCTAGAGCTGGCCGGCCATCTAAACTGAGCGATCGGGGGAGAAGGGCCCTAGTCAGGAAGGTGACCAAGAACCTGATGGTCACTCAGTCAGCGCTACAGCATTCCTTTGTGGAGAGAGGAGAACCTTCCATAAGGACAACCATCTCTGCAGCAATCCACCAATCAGGTCTATTAGGTATAGTGGCCAGACGGAAGCCACTCCTTAGTAAAAAGCACATGGCAGCCAGCCTGGAGTTTGCCAAAATGCACCTGAAGGACTCTCAGACCATGAAAAACAAAAGTCTCTGGTCTGATGAGACAAAGATTGAACTCTTTAGCATGAATGCTAGGCGTCATGTTTGGAGGAAACCAGGCACCGCTCATCACCTCATCACCAAGCCAATATCATCTCTATAGTGAAGCATGGTGGTGGTAGCATCAAGCTGTGGGGATGCTTTTCAGCAGCACGAACTGGGAGACTAGTCAGGATAGAGGGAAAAATGAATGCAGCAATGTACAGAGACATCCTGGATGAAAACCTGCTCCAGAGCGCTCTTGACCTCAGACTGGGGTGACTGTTCATCTTTCAGCAGGACAACGACCCTAAGCACACAGCCAAGGTATCAAAGGAGTGGCTTCAGGACAACTCTGTGAATGTCCTTGAGTGGCCCAGCCAGAGCCCAGACTTGAATCCGATTGAACATATCTGGGGAGATCTGAAAATGGCCGTGCACCGACGCTTCCCATCCAACCTGATGGAGTTTGAGAGGTGCTGCAAAGAGGAATGGGCAAAACTATCCAAAGATAGGTGTGCCAAGCTTGTGCATCATATTCAAAAAGACTTCAGGCTGTAATTGCTGCTAAAGGTGCATCAACAAAGTATTGAGCAAAGGCTGTGAATACTTATGTGCATGTGATTTCTTAGATTTTTTTTTTTTTTTAACTTGTGTAATTTTTTTATTAGAGTTTTTCACAAGGACAAGGTAAAAAAAAAAACAACTACATTAAATGCAGAACAAAACCAGAACAACAATCAAAACAGAGGGAGAAAGAAAGAGAAGAGAAAGAAAAAAAAAAAACCACACATTGCAGAAAAAATACAGTAATTAATACCATCTGTGTCACAGTGTCACATGGAATAAGCGTCACGGCAACATTGTAAATTCACATATGAAGCCTCAATCAGTCAGAGAATATTGCTCCAGTTGTAGCCAGACGGGAGGTATTCCACCTATCCCACTTGCTGAGGTAATGGGGTAGGGTCCCTCTAGACCTATGTGTAAACCTCTCGTGTCCTGACACCTCATTTACTAGGGCTCGCCAGTTGTACACACTGGGGGAAGTAGCAGCAAACCAGTTACGCGCTATAATCACCTTAGCTAAGGTAGTCAGGCAAAGAACATATTTATACAGTGCCGGGCAGTAGGATTCCTCCAAGTCTAGCGCAAACATACATATAGTAGGAGAGAGGGCGGGCAGCGTAGGTTCAGTGAGCAGAACGTCCGACCAAACTGCTTCCCAAAAGGCATACACAGTGGGGCACAGCCATAATAGGTGCCAAAAAGTAGATTCAGGGGCACCACATCTGGGGCAGGTACTATCAGGCCGTAGGCCTACTTTATATAAAGAAACTGGAGTTCTGTATGTCCTATGCAGAACATAAAAATAAACCTGCTGATATTTGATACACTGAGTGGAGTATTTAAGTGAGCTCAACACCTGTAGCCATTGGTCGTCTGCAATTGGGCCAATGTCTTGTTCCCATTTGAGTTTAAGTTGATCAAATATATTCGGACAGATGTGTGCATTCAGACTACTATATAGAATGGAAACTTGGTGTCTTGCACCTAAATTCCTAACCATATCTTTAATCGGGGAGTCAGAAATGGGCGGGGGTGAGGCCCCAAACTGTGCCTGCACCGCATGGCGGAGCTGTAGATAGCGATAAAAGGATCTATTGGATATTTCAAGCTCCTCCTTCAGTTGTGTGAAAGACTTGAAAACACCATTATCAAATAGTTGCAAGACTGTGGTAAGGCCCGCCCCAATCCATATGTTGTCCTGTGAGAGTTGCAACAACTCCCTATATCTTGGATTGAACCAGAGTGGCGTGTCAGAGTCTGTGCCCTGCCATGAGTAATAGGAGTGAGCCTGACGCCACACAAGTAGCGATTGTCGTAGTAAAGGAGGAAGACCAGCAGCAGAAGAGGCAGAAAGAAGAAACTGGAGAGGGGAGAAATGAGACCCCACACACTCGGCAAAGAATCTCTCAAATGTGAGACTATCCCTGTTGAGAATCCAATTAGACAGGTGTGCAAGCTGAGCAGCTATATAATAGGCCCGGAGATTGGGAAAGCCCAAACCTCCATCCGATTTAGCCTTAACCAGAGCTTTCAGGGCAACCCTAGGCGTTTTGTCGCCCCAAACAAAGGAGGAAAGTACACTATCAATATTAGTGAATATTTTCTTGGGGATATAAGTAGGAGAGTGCTGCAATAAATAAAGATACTTCGGTTGCATCACCATCTTAATAAGGTTAATGCGACCCGTGACAGTAAGGGGAAGCTTCTTCCATACATGAACCCGTCGCTTCAGATCCATCGTGACCTGGTCAATGTTTTGATGTACAAAAGACTTAACATTAGGAGTGATCCAGACACCAAGATACTGAAAGCGAAGGGTCCAGGTCAAGGAGGACACATCTGGCAACGGGTCAGGAAGAATACCAGAGATGGGAAAGACATTAGACTTATTCCAGTTGATAGTCAGGCCGGAGTAGAGACCAAATGTATCAACAATACCCAGAAGGGAGGTCAGGGAAGCATCAGGGTCTCTGAGGAACAAGAGCATGTCATCGGCATATAATGCAATGACATCCTCATGTCCGTCAATGGTGATGCCCCTAACATCAGGGGACGCTCTGATGAAACATGCCAATGGCTCTACAGCCAGGGCAAAAAGGGCAGGGGAGAGTGGGCAGCCCTGTCTGGTACCACGGGACAAAGCAAACGGGGAGGTCACATAGCCATTGACAGATATCCGAGCCACGGGGGAGGAATAGAGTAATTGTACCCAGCGTATGAATTTGGGGCCAAAAGCAAACCGTCTAAGTACTTCCCACAAATACACCCACTCCACAGAGTCGAAGGCCTTGGCAGCATCCAAGGAAACTACCACAGCCTCCGACTCGGGGCGGTCCCCCATCTGCAGGTGACAGAACAGTCGCCTCAAATTTTGGAGGGTGGACTTGCCTGGCATAAATCCTGTCTGGTCATCATGTATGATCGAAGTGATAACACTATTGAGTCTAAGTGCCAGAATTTTGGCCAAAATTTTGACATCAGTAGGTAGCAATGAGATCGGGCGGTAGGATTCCGGGGCCGTAGGGTCTTTACCCGGTTTAAGGATCACCACGATAATAGCTTCAGACATAGAGGGAGGTAGACGAGCGCCCTCCAGCAATGTATTAAAGAGAGTCAAAAGATAGGGGACAAAGTATGCACGATATTGTTTATAAACTTCAACCGGTATACCGTCGCTACCCGGGGCCTTTTTGTTAGGGAAGGAGGCAATAGCAGCCTCAACTTCCTCTGGGGTAATATTAGCATCCAAAATATCTACAGATTGTTGAGACAGTTGTGGCAGGGTAATGTCTGAAAGATATTGCTGTAGTTGAGTGGGGGTATAGGTGACTCTAGAGGCATACAGCGAGGAATAAAAGGACTGGAAGACCTGGGCCATTTCAGGAGTGGCATATACCATTTCGCCCTGAGTATCACAGACCTGCTGAATGGAACCCCCCGTTCTCTCTCCCCTAGCCAGAAATGCCAAGTAACTACCCCCCGTGTCCGATTGTGAATACAGGGCGTGCTGGGAGAAAAGTAATTTGCGCTTTGATTTATCAAGCAAGTGGTCAGACCAGGCTTTCCTGGCCAAATCCCAACTTGCCCGATCATCAAGGGTCCTAGTAGTGAGGTAAGTAGATTCGGATTGGGAACAGGCAAGCTCCAGGCGCATCTCCTCTTCTCTACTAGATTTCTTGACATTAGCTATTTGTCGTATGAAGGAGCCCCGTAGTGAAGCTTTAAATGCGTCATGCTTAACCAGTGGATCAGAACAGGACGCATTATGAGCCCCAAAATCACTCCATTCGTTAAGCAAGGCCTCGTGGTCAGTTAACAAGGTCAACCAAAAGGGATTCAACTTCCAGAGCTTAGCCCCACGGGGAGGAACAGAATCCAGGACCACCAGCACAGGTGAGTGATCCGAGATTCCCCTCTGAAGGTACTGGACATCCAGTATTCTAGCAGTGAGATCAGGGGAGACGAGGGCCAAGTCTATTCTCGAGAACGAGTGAAAGCTGGCCGAGTGGCAGGAGTATTGGAGTTGATTAGGGTGTCTCAACCTCCAAATATCCAGGAGTCCAAGCTCGGAAATCAACCTTGCGAACGGAGTGGGGGACGGGGAGGCAGAGGGTAGGGAAGGGGGAAGCTCAGTCCATCTATCTAAGACTTTATCCAAAACATTATTGAAGTCACCGATGCAAAGGACCGGAGCCGAGGGAGAAGTAGCAAGAAACGACATCGCCTGCCTGAGTACCTCATTATTGTAGGGGGGAGGGACGTAGACAGCAAGTATGTGTAAAAGTGTACGGTTAACATAGGCCCTAAGAAATACATATCTGCCATATTGGTCAATTTGGCTATGAACCAAGTGGAAATTAACCGACTTCCGCACCAAAACTGAAACCCCCCTGGAGTTAGTAGAGAAGGTGGAGTGATAGGAGAGACCCACCCAGGGCTTCCTGAGAGCCAAGGTTTTAGTACCCACTAGATGCGTTTCGGAAAGGCATATGATATCTGCCCTATATTTTCTCACCTGAGACAAAACCAGAGCCCGCTTAATGCGGTCATTCAGGCCCCTCACATTCCAGCCGAGTATGCGGAGTCCATCAACCCCTGCAGCCATAGATACAAAAGAGAAAGGACAGGAGGAGAAAAAGGGCAAGGGGCAAATGCGGAGAGGGAGGAGAAGAAGAAAATCCAAGGCAAGCAAGGCGCGCAAAAGAGAGGAACCCATAACGTAGAGGGGAAAGAAGCAAAGGGATCACTACGACCCCCCGCCAGCACACAGGCGGAGCATACGGAGAGCAGAAGGCATACATAAACGAAATCATGGACACATTACAGTTCGAGAAAAAAAAATAGCACAGTGACACATAAGACAATACATGTACAAAAAAAAAAAGAACAAACCCAGAACAACCCAACCCCCCCCCCCCTCCCTGCATATCCATCCCAAACTAGACACGCCTGGATCCCAGAAAAACCGTTAACTGAACTAAGGCCGAGAACCTATAACAACCCTAGGGAGTAGAGACAACTAATGCCTCTACAAAAAGGCTATATCCTAGCATTCAGCTCCTAGAAATAAAGATCATTCCCGCTACAGGATTAGAAGGAGTACAGAACCCAGCAGTCAATGCGTCCTCTGAGGGAGAACCAGTCCCTAAATAGGGGGCCTGGGTCTGCGCTCAAGCCAGGCCTCCGCCTCTTGAGGGGTATTGAAGAAGTGTGTGGAGCCATCATACACCACCCTCAACCGTGCCGGAAATAACATGGCATATTGAATTTGATGATCACGAAGCTTTCTCTTGACCTGTAGGAACTGCGTACGCGACTTCTGGACTTCCACGGCAAAGTCTGGGTAGACAGCAATATCATGGTTGTCAAATTTCAAAGGACCCTGTGTACGGGCCAGCCGTAGGACTGCATCCCGGTCCCTGTAATGTAGAAAACGGGCTATGAAAGTGCGTGCAGGTGCGCCCGGGGGAGGAGCCCTGGCAGGCAATCGATGGGCCCTCTCCACAGAGAACTGAGGACCAAAGTCATCGCGTTGAAATAGACGGAGAAGCCATGTTTCAAGGAAGGATTCTGGGGAGGAGCCCTCCACTCTCTCCGGGAGGCCCACAAAGCGAACGTTATTACGACGCAGTCTTCCTTCAATATCGGAGAACTTCGCCTTAACTGCCGACATCTGAGTTGTGAGGCTGGAAACTGTGTCTTTGAGAGGATTGGTGACGTCTTCTAGGTCGGAGATACGGTGCTCCGCCTCCCCCACCCATTCACGAATCTTTTGCATGTCATGCCTGATTAAAGTAATATCCACCTGTACTTGGCCAATTTTATCCATGACTCTGTGCTCGGATGTGGATATGGCTAAGAGAATTTGCTGCGTCGACTGAGACGTGTCGTCTTCCCGAGGTGGTGATTCCGAAGGGGAAGAGGGGGATGGGGGAGCAGCAGCCCGGGTGGGTTGGGAGGAGGATTGAGAGCCTCTAGCATATTTCTCAAGTTTAGCAGCAGCTATAGCAGCAGCAGCACTGCCCCCACGCACCATGATGGGAGACGGGCGGATTCAATGATATAGAATAAACAGTACGTGCTCACCACAGGTTGTAAAATCCCCAGGACTCCAGAGTCTCACGCAGGTGAATAAACCCAGGCAGGGGAAAGGAAATCTGTAATGTCAGCAGTCAGGCAGTATAATCAACAGCAGGCTTTTGAGTGGACCCTCTCAGAGAGTAGTGTAGATATGGAAACGTCACCCAGCAGTGTGGGTAGAGCAGGGTAGTTGTAGGTATCAAGGCAGCCCTGCAGGCAGAGTAATGCAGGCTGGGAGGCTCCGACCAGCAGCGCAGAGAGGCAGGGGATGTGAGGAGAGACGGCCCGTGTAGGCAGATGTACCCCCGCGCCGCCAGCAGCTATCACCGCCACAGAGGGGCCTGCAGTCCGCCAAACGCAAGGTGAAAGGAGACAGGGGCACACAGCGATCTCCGGTTCAGCCGAAAACAGCAGATGGTGCGAGTGGAGGGAGCCCCGTCCCAGCGCGGCTCCGGACTCCGCCGCTGATTCCCAAGATGGCGCCGGGCGGAAGGAGTGATGCCGAGCGGTGTAGGCCGCGATGCGTCCAGCGGCTTCCTAGAGCAGAAACACCGTCCCACAGACCCCTCAATGTGAGCAGGGTCAAAAGCCACAACGTCTGAGCCGGGTTATTGGTAGCCACTAGCGGGGAAAGCAGGATATAAAAGGCAGGATATACGGAGCTCTAACTCCTAGCTTCCTACTCCATGCTCGGCCAAGCCACGCCCCTTAGATTTTTATTTTTAATAAATTTGCACAAATCTCAAAAACTTTTTCACGTTGTCATTATGAGGTATTGTGTGTAGAATATTGAGGGAAAAAATTAATTTATTCAATTTTGGAATAAGGCTGTGACATAACAAAATGTGGAAAAAGTAAAGTGCTTTGAATACTTTCCGGATGCACTGTAGAAGTGAATGTTCCTTATATACCAAAGACTTTAACGCTTCTTCTAGGTCATAGACATCCATAGACTACATACAGACTGGTGTAAGAGAGTAAAATCACAGATAAACCACATAGCCTTTGTGTATCTCATATGTGTGTTACCATGTGACCTGCATTTGTAACAATGAACCTGTGACAACACTGGAAGCTGCTGTCTATGCATAGCAAACTATTACCTCCTGCAAGAGGGAAGATCTAGGTTGTACAGGCAGGGGATGTGGTGGTGCACTTTGCTGTGAAATGCGTTGTCATGACCCCAGGGCCGGTGCAAGGTTTCTTGGCACCCTAGGCAAAATGTCTGCCTACTGCCCCTCAACACCATCAGTTACTTACTTTCCCAGTCACTAAGGTGAAAGTTCATAGGTGGCATCTTATACATTTCCCAGCCGTCTGACTGCATTATCTCTCAAAGATATCATTACTTATTTGATAGCTACACTCAGTGGCACCACCTTCCCAGATCCTGGCACCCTACCCAGCTGCCTATCTCTTTCTATTTCATTCATCTCTCATACATACATACATACATACATACATATCCATACACTGCCTCTCTCATATATACATTCATACTCTCTCATTCCTTCACAACTCTACTTTTTCTCTGTCTTTCTCATTCTCGCTCTCTTTTACATATATATTATCTCCCTTTATTTCTGCCACACACACGCACACACATCTCTGTTTCTATTTTATTCTGTCTCTTTTACATACATACAGGGCCGGCTCCAGGCATGTTCGACTAGAGCGGCCGCGCGGGGCGCCACTCTTATAGGGCGCCGCACGCTGCGACCGCCATATTCCTGCCTGGAGCCAGCCAGCCTGCCTGTCCCACTCCCGGCCGCTTGTGTGCGCGCTATGCAGCGCGCTGTGCGGCGCCGGCGTCTGACGTTGGACGCCGGCGCCGCGCAGCGTGCATAGCGCGCAGACAGTATCGTTCCTCCGTCCGCGGCCCGCCCACCCGCCCGCGCCCACAGCAGTACTCCCGGCTCCCAGCACCGCAGTGTCAGTGACAGGTAAGTTAAAATCTGTCTGGCACTGTGTGGGGTCGTTTATGTTTCTGGCACTGTGGGGGCATATCTGCACTGTGGGGGCATTATGTTTCTGGCACTGTGGGGGCATATCTGCACTGTGGGGGCATTATGTTTCTGGCACTGTGGGGGCATATCTGCACTGTGGGGGCATTATGTTTCTGGCACTGTGGGGGCATACGCATATCTGCACTGTGGGGGCATTATGTTTCTGGCACTGTGGGGGCATATCTGCACTGTGGGGGCATTATGTTTCTGGCACTGTGGGGGCATACCTGCACTGTGGGGGCATTATGTTTCTGGCACTGTGGGGGCATATCTGCACTGTGGGGGCATTATGTTTCTGGCACTGTGGGGGCATATCTGCACTGTGGGGGCATTATGTTTCTGGCACTGTGGGGGCATACGCATATCTGCACTGTGGGGGCATGATGTTTCTGGCACTGTGGGGGCATATCTGCACTGTGGGGGCATTATGTTTCTGGCACTGTGAGGGCATATCTGCACTGTGGGGGCATTATGTTTCTGGCACTGTGGGGGCATATCTGCACTGTGGGGGCATTATGTTTCTGGCACTGTGGGGGCATACGCATATCTGCACTGTGGGGGCATTATGTTTCTGGCACTGTGGGGGCATATCTGCACTGTGGGGGCATGATGTTTCTGGCACTGTGGGGGCATATCTGCACTGTGGGGGCATTATGTTTCTGGCACTGTGGGGGCATACGCATATCTGCACTGTGGGGGCATGATGTTTCTGGCACTGTGGGGGCATATCTGCACTGTGGGGGCATTATGTTTCTGGCACTGTGAGGGCATATCTGCACTGTGGGGGCATTATGTTTCTGGCACTGTGGGGGCATATCTGCACTGTGGGGGCATTATGTTTCTGGCACTGTGGGGGCATACGCATATCTGCACTGTGGGGGCATTATGTTTCTGGCACTGTGGGGGCATATCTGCACTGTGGGGGCATTATGTTTCTGGCACTGTGGGGGCATACCTGCACTGTGGGGGCATTATGTTTCTGGCACTGTGGGGGCATATCTGCACTGTGGGGGCATTATGTTTCTGGCACTGTGGGGGCATATCTGCACTGTGGGGGCATTATGTTTCTGGCACTGTGGGGGCATACGCATATCTGCACTGTGGGGGCATGATGTTTCTGGCACTGTGGGGGCATATCTGCACTGTGGGGGCATTATGTTTCTGGCACTGTGAGGGCATATCTGCACTGTGGGGGCATTATGTTTCTGGCACTGTGGGGGCATATCTGCACTGTGGGGGCATTATGTTTCTGGCACTGTGGGGGCATACGCATATCTGCACTGTGGGGGCATTATGTTTCTGGCACTGTGGGGGCATATCTGCACTGTGGGGGCATTATGTTTCTGGCACTGTGGGGGCATATCTGCACTGTGGGGGCATTATGTTTCTGGCACTGTGGGGGCATATCTGCACTGTGGGGGCATTATGTTTCTGGCACTGTGGGGGCATTATGTTTCTGGCACTGTGGGGGCATATCTGCACTGTGGGGGCATTATGTTTCTGGCACTGTGGGGGCATATCTGCACTGTGGGGGCATTATGTTTCTGGCACTGTGGGGGCATATCTGCACTGTGGGGGCATTATGTTTCTGGCACTGTGGCATTATGTTTCTGGCACTGTGGGGGCATATCTGCACTGTGGGGGCATTTATGTTTCTGGCACTGTGGGGGCATATCTGCACTGTGGGGGCATTTATGTTTCTGGCACTGGGGGCATTTATGTATCTGGCACTGTGGGGGCATATCTGCACTGTGGGGGCTTTTATGTTTTGTGGCACGGCGGGCATTTATTTATCTGGCACTGTGGGGGCATTTATGTTTTGTGGCACTGGGGGCATTTATGTATCTGGCACTGTGGGGTCATTGATGCATCTGGCACTGTGGGGGCACTTATTTATCTGGCACTGGGGGCATATCTGCACGGTGTGGCCATTTATGTATCTGGCACTGCTGGGGGGCATGTCACGTGTACCTGGCACTGCTGGGGGGTATGTCACGTGTAGCTGGCACTGCTGGGGGGCATGTCACGTGTAGCTGGCACTGCTGGGGGGTATGTCACGTGTAGCTGGCACTGCTGGGGGCCATGTCACGTGTAGCTGGCACTGCTGGGGGGTTTGTCACGTGTAGCTGGCACTGCTGGGGGGCATGTCACATGTAGCTGGCACTGTTGGGGGGTATGTCACGTGTAGCTGGCACTGCTGGGGGGCATGTCACGTGTAGCTGGCACTGCTGGGGGGCATATCATGTAGTGTATCTACTAGGCGTCTGTGGCTAGGCAATGTGTCTATCGTGCGCTGCCTGGCGCAAAGTGTCTATCGTGCGCTGCCTGGCGCAAAGTGTCTATCGTGCTCTGCCTGGCGCAAAGTGTCTATCGTGCTCTGCCTGGCGCAAAGTGTCTATCGTGCTCTGCCTGGCGCAAAGTGTCTATCGTGCTCTGCCTGGCGCAAAGTGTCTATCGTGCTCTGCCTGGCGCAAAGTGTCTAACGTGCTCTGCCTGGCGCAAAGTGTATAGGAGGTTCTACCTGGTGCAATGTGTATTAGCTGCACTACTATGTGGTGTAATGCGAATTGCCACTATTCTGTGGTCATGCACCTTCCCCACGAAGCAACGCCCCTAAATTTTTGCTGCGCGCCTTCGGCGCGCACTGTCCCTGCTTCAGCTTGTGGGTGGAGGA
>NC_086452.1:3920619-3948119 GCF_028390025.1 Pseudophryne corroboree
TGTATCTTGGTGTGAAGCCAAGAATGCTCCTACTGAAGATTTCCATCTGGGCCGTTTTCTCCACTTTCTACAGTTAGGATTGGATATGGGCCTAAAGTTAGGGCCGAAATCTGTACCTTAATGGAGCCTATCACTTTTCTTTCAGAAGGAATTGGCTTCTCTCCCAGAAGTCCAGACTTTTGTAAAGGGAGTGCTGCACATCCAGCCTCCTTTTGTGCCTCCAGTGGCACCAGGGGACCTTAACGTGGTGTTACAGTTCCTAAAATCTCACTGGTTTGAGCCTCTTCAAACGGTGGATTTGAAATTCCTCACTTGGAAGGTGGTCATGTTGTTGGCCTTGGCATCTGCACGGTGGGTGTCCGAATTGGCGGCTTTGTCTCACAAGAGCCCCTATCTGATTTTTCATGTGGATAGAGCAGAATTAAGGACTCGTCCTCAATTTTTGCCTATGGTGGTTTCATCTTTTCATATGAACCAACCTATCGTGGTGCCTGTGGCTACGGGTGACTTGGAGGATTTCAAGTCCCTTGATGTAGTCAGGGCCTCAAAAATGTATATAGCCAAGACGGCTCGGGTTAGGAAAACAGAGGCACAGTTTGTCCTGTGTGCAGCTAACAAGGTTGGCGCTCCTGCTTCTAAACAGACTATTGCTCGCTGGGTCTGTAACACGATTCAGCAGGCTCATTCTACGGCTGGATTGCCGGTACCAAATTCGGTAAAGGCCCATTCCACTAGGAAGGTGGCCTCTTCTTGGGCGGCTGCCCGAGGCGTCTCGGCATTACAGCTTTGCCGAGCGGCGACTTGGTCGGGGTCAAACACTTTTGCTAAATTCTACAAGTTTGATACCCTGGCTGATGAGGACCTTGCGTTTGCTCAGTCGGTGCTGCAGAGTCATCCGCACTCTCCCGCCCGGTCTGGAGCTTTGGTATAATCCCCATGGTCCTTACGGAGTCCCCAGCATCCTCTAGGACGTAAGAGAAAATAAGATTTTAAACCTACCGGTAAATCTATTTCTCCTAGTCCGTAGAGGATGCTGGGCGCCCGTCCCAGTGCGGACTAAATTCTGCAAGACTTGTATATAGTTATTGCTTACATAAGGGTTATGTTACAGTTGAGATCAGTCTCGTGCTGATGCTGTCTTGTTTCATACTGTTAACTGGTTCGTATATTCCAAGTTATACGGTGTGATTGGTGTGGGCTTGTATGAATCTTGCCCTTAGATTAACAAAATCCTTTCCTCGTACTGTCCGTCTCCTCTGGGCACAGTTCTTTAACTGAGGTCTGGAGGAGGGGCTTAGAGGGAGGAGCCAGTGCACACCCATAGTCAAAGTTCTTTTTAGGTGCCCTATCTCCTGCGGAGCCCGTCTATACCCCATGGTCCTTACGGAGTCCCCAGCATCCTCTACGTACTAGGAGAAAAAGATTTACCGGTAGGTTTAAAATCTTATTTTCTCTGACGTCCTAGTGGATGCTGGGGACTCCGTAAGGACCATGGGGAATAGCGGCTCCGCAGGAGACTGGGCACAGCTAAGAAAGATTTAGGACTACCTGGTGTGCACTGGCTCCTCCCACTATGACCCTCCTCCAGACTTCAGTTAGAATCCTGTGCCCGGCTGAGCTGGATGCACACTAGGGGCTCTCCTGAGCTCCTAGAGAGAAAGTATATTTTAGGTTTTTTATTTTACAGTGAGATCTGCTGGCAACAGACTCACTGCAGCGAGGGACTAAGGGGAGAAGAAGCGAACCTACCTAACTGGTGGTAGCTTGGGCTTCTTAGGCTACTGGACACCATTAGCTCCAGAGGGATCGACCGCATGTAACCGGCCATTGGTGTTCGGTCCCGGAGCCGCGCCGCCGGCCCCCTTACAGAGCCAGAAGCAAGAAGAATCCGGAAAATCGGCCGCAGAAGACATCAGTCTTCACCAAGGTAGCGCACAGCACTGCAGCTGTGCGCCATTACTCCTCATACACACTTCACACTCCGGTCACTGAGGGTGCAGGGCGCTGGGGGGGGGCGCCCTGAGAAGCAATAAATACACCTTGGTTGGCAAATATATCACAATATATAGCCCCAGAGGCTATATATGTGATAAATACCCCTGCCAGAATCCATAAAAAAGCGGGAGAAAAGTCAGCCGAAAAAGGGGCGGAGCTATCTCCCTCAGCACACTGGCGCCATTTCTCCCTCACAGCTCCGCTGGAAGGAAGCTCCCTGGCTCTCCCCTGCAGTCTACACTACAGAAAAGGGTAAAAAAAGAGAGGGGGGGCACTAAATTTAGGCGCAATATACATATAGCAGCTATAAGGGGATATAATTTAGTTAATCCCTGATTTATATAGTGCTCTGGTGTGTGCTGGCATACTCTCTCTCTGTCTCCCCAAAGGGCTTTGTGGGGTCCTGTCTTCTGTCAGAGCATTCCCTGTGTGTGTGCGGTGTGTCGATACGGTTGTGTCGACATGTTTGATGAGGAGACTTATGTGGAGGAGGAGCAGGTGCCTATAAATGTGTTGTCACCCCCTGCGGGGCAGACACCGGAGTGGATGGACTTGTGGAAGGAATTACGCGAAAGTGTCGACTCCTTACATAAAAAATTTGACGACATGCCACATGCGGGGCAGCCGGCTTCTCAGCCCGTGCCTGCCCAGACGTCTCAAAAGTCATCAGGGGCTCTAAAACGCCCGCTACCTCAGATGGCAGACACAGATGTCGACACGGATACTGATACCAGTGTTGACGACGAAGAGACTAATGTAATGTCCAATAGGGCCACTCGTTATATGATTGAGGCAATGAAAAATGTTTTACACATTTCTGAGGTGACCCCAGGTACCACAAAAAAGGGTATTATGTTTGGGGAGAAAAAACTACCAGTAGTTTTTCCCCCTTCTGAAGAATTGAATGAAGTGTGTGAACTAGCGTGGGCTTTCCCCGATAAAAAATTGGTAATTTCAAAAAAATTACTAATGGCGTACCCTTTCCCGCCAGAGGATAGGTCACGTTGGGAAACACCCCCTAGGGTGGATAAAGCACTTACGCGCTTATCAAAAAAGGTGGCACTGCCGTCCCAGGATACGGCCGCCCTAAAGGAACCTGCTGACAGAAAGCAGGAGGCTCTCCAGAAAGCTTTATATACACACACTGGTATTATACTGAGACCAGCTATTGCCTCAGCATGGATGTGCAGTGCTGCAGCTGCATGGTCAGACTCCCTGTCAGAAAACATTGACACCCTAGACAGGGACACTATATTGCTAAACGTAGAGCATATTAAAGACGCTGTCTTTTACATAAGAGATGCACAGAGGGATATTTGCCGGCTGGCATCAAAATTAAGTGCACTGTCCATTTGTGCCAGGAGAGGGTTATGGACCCGGCAGTGGACAGGTGATGCAGATTCTAAAAGGCACATGGAAGTTTTGCCTTATAAGGGTGAGGAGTTGTTCGGGGATGGTCTTTCAGACTTAGGGGTAAATTTACTAAGCTCTCGATTTTGACCGAGATGCCGTTTTTTCATCAAAGTGTCATCTCGGTAATTTACTAAGCAATAATCACGGCAGTGATGAGGGCATTCATAATTTTTTGCAAGTCCAAGAAAAAAATTACGAATGAATACACCATCGGTCAAAACGCGGCTGTTTAAGTATGAATCTCGGTAATTTACTAAGAAGTGCAAAGCAAAAAAAAAACAAACACTGCCGTGAAAAATTACAACTCGTAAAAAAGTGCTTAAAAAAAACAGACCTGCTTTTTTTTCCCGTGATTGGATAGGCATGCAGGGATCCATGAGATCCGTGCATGTATATCAGTGGGAAGGGGTGGGAAAGTTGTTATTTTATTACAAAAAATTGCGTGGGGTCCCCCCTCCTAAGCATAACCAGCCTCGGGCTCTTTGAGCCGATCCTGGTTGCAGAAATATGGGGAAAAAATTGACAGGGGTTCCCCCATATTTAAGCAACCAGCATCGGGCTCTGCACCTGGTCCTGGTTCCAAAAATACGGGGGACAAAAAGAGTAGGGGTCCCCCGTATTTTTAAAACCAGCACCGGGCTCCACTAGCTGGACAGATAATGCCACAGCCGGGGGTCACTTTGATATAGTGCCCTGCGGCCGTGGCATCAAAAATCCAACTAGTCACCCCTGGCCGGGGTACCCTGGGGGAGTGGGGACCCCTTCAATCAAGGGGTCCCCCCCCCCCCCCAGCCACCCAAGGGCCAGGGGTGAAGCCCGAGGCTGTCCCCCCCCCATCCAATGGGCTGCGGATGGGGAGGCTGATAGCCTTTTGTGATAATGAAAAGATATTGTTTTTAGTAGCCGTACTACAAGGCCCAGCAAGCCTCCCCCGCATGCTGGTACTTGGAGAACCACAAGTACCAGCATGCGACGGAAAAACGGGCCCGCTGGTACCTGTAGTACTACTACTAAAAAAATACCCAAAAAAACACAAGACACACACACCGTGAAAGTATAATTTTATTACATACATACATACACACATACATACATACTTACCTTATGTTCCCACGCAGGTCGGTCCTCTTCTCCAGTAGAATCCAAGGGGTACCTGTTGAAGAAATTATACTCACGAGATCCAGGGGTCCAGGGTCCTCGGGGAATGCAGGTGTAATCCACGTACTTGAAAAAAATAACAAAACGGACACCCGAGCCACGCACTAAAAGGGGACCCATGTTTGCACATGGATCCCCTTTTCCCGACTGCCAGAAACCCACTCTGACTGATGTCTAAGTGGGTTTCTTCAGCCAATCAGGGAGTGCCACGTTGTAGCACTCTCCTGATCGGCTGTGTGCTCCTGTACTGAGTGACAGGCGGCACACGGCAGTGTTACAATGTAGCGCCTATGCGCTCCATTGTAACCAATGCTGGGAACTTTCTGCTCAGCGGTGACGTCACTTTAGGTCAACCGCAGGGCAGAAAGTTCCCAGCATTGGTTACAATGGAGCGCATAGGCGCTACATTGTAACACTGCCGTGTGCCGCCTGTCACTCAGTACAGGAGCACACAGCCGATCAGGAGAGTGCTACAACGTGGCACTCCCTGATTGGCTGAAGAAACCCACTTAGACATCAGTCAGAGTGGGTTTCTGGCAGTCGGGAAAAGGGGATCCATGTGCAAACATGGGTCCCCTTTTAGTGCGTGGCTCGGGTGTCCGTTTTGTTATTTTTTTCAAGTACGTGGATTACACCTGGATTCCCCGAGGACCCTGGACCCCTGGATCTCGTGAGTATAATTTCTTCAACAGGTACCCCTTGGATTCTACTGGAGAAGAGGACCGACCTGCGTGGGAACATAAGGTAAGTATGTATGTATGTGTGTATGTATGTAATAAAATTATACTTTCACGGTGTGTGTGTCTTGTGTTTTTTTGGGTATTTTTTTAGTAGTAGTACTACAGGTACCAGCGGGCCCGTTTTTCCGCCGCATGCTGGTACTTGTGGTTCTCCAAGTACCAGCATGCGGGGGAGGCTTGCTGGGACTTGTAGTACTGCTACTAAAAACAATATCTTTTCTTTTACAACAAAGGCTATCAGCCCCCCCATCCGCAGCCCATTGGATGGGGGGGGGACAGCCTCGGGCTTCACCCCTGGCCCTTGGGTGGCTGGGGGGGGGGGGACCCCTTGATTGAAGGGGTCCCCACTCCCCCAGGGTACCCCGGCCAGGGGTGACTAGTTGGATTTTTGATGCCACGGCCGCAGGGCACTATATAAAAGTGACCCCCGGCTGTGGCATTATCTGTCCAGCTAGTGGAGCCCGGTGCTGGTTTTAAAAATACGGGGGACCCCTACTCTTTTTGTCCCCCGTATTTTTGGAACCAGGACCAGGCGCAGAGCCCGATGCTGGTTGCTTAAATATGGGGGAACCCCTGTCATTTTTTTTCCCATATTTCGGCAACCAGGATCGGCTCAAAGAGCCCGAGGCTGGTTATGCTTAGGAGGGGGGACCCCACGCAATTTTTTTTAAAATATTTGACAGTGTTTAATTTAAAAAAAACAAAAAAAATGAACCCCAGCACGGATCACACAGATCCGGCCGAGATTCATTGTAAAAAAGTCGGCAGTGTTTTGCTAATCACTGCCGTAAAAATAGAAAAAAAACCACGAATGACATCGACATCGGAACAAAAGAAAAACCCGAATACGACAGCTTAGTAAATTAGTCGTAATCAATTCAAAAAGTTGCAGTTTTACACTTTCGATGTCATTCGTGATTGAACTTTGACCTGAAACGGGAAAATACGAATCTTAGTAAATTTACCCCTTAGTGTCCACAGCAACAGCTGGGAAGTCAGCATTTTTGCCACATGTCCCCTCACAACCAAAGAGAGCACCGTATTATCAGGTGCAGTCCTTTCGCCCCCAAAAGAGCAGACGGGGTAGAGGCGCGTCCTTTCTGCCCAGAGGCAGAGGTAGGGGAAAAAAGCTGCAGCATACAGCCACTTCCCAGGAACAAAAGTCCTCCCCCGCTTCTTCTGCTAAGTCCGCCGCATGACGCTGGGGCTCAGCAGGCGGAGCCAGGTACGGTGGGGGGCCGTCTCAAAAACTTCAGCAATCAGTGGGCTCGCTCACAGGTAGATCCCTGGATCCTTCAAGTGGCATCTCAGGGGTACAGGCTGGAATTCGAGACATCCCCCCCCCCCCCCCGCCGTTTCCTCAAATCTGCCTTGCCAACGACTCCTTCAGAAAGGGAGGCTGTGTTAGAGGCAATTCACAAGCTGTATTCCCAGCAGGTGATAGTCAAGGTGCCCCTACTTCAACAAGGACGGGGTTACTATTCCACAATGTTTGTGGTACCGAAACCGGACGGTTCGGTGAAGCCCATTTTAAATTTGAAATCCTTGAACACATATTTAAGAAAAATTCAAGTTCAAGATGGAATCGCTCAGGGCGGTTATTGCAAGCCTGGAAGAGGGAGATTACATGGTATCTCTGGACATCAAGGATGCTTTCCTGCATGTCCCCATTTACCATCCTCACCAGGAGTACCCCAGATTTGTGGTACAGGATTGTCATTACCAATTCCAGACGTTGCCGTTCGGCCTGTCCACGGCACCGAGGGTATTTACCAAGGTAATGGCCGAAATGATGATACTCCTTCGGAAAAAGGGAGTTTTAATTATCCCATACTTGGACGATCTCCTGATAAGGGCGAGGTCCAGAGAGCAGTTGTTGGTCGGCGTAGCATTATCTCAGGAGGTGCTACACCAGCACGGTTGGATTCTGAATATTCCAAAGTCTCAGCTGGTTCCGGCGACGCGTCTACTGTTCCTGGGGATGATTCTGGACACAGTCCAGAAAAAAGTGTTTCTCCCAGAGGAGAAAGCCAAGGAGCTGTCATCTCTAGTGAGAGGCCTCCTGAAACCAAAACAGGTGTCGGTGCATCATTGCACGCGAGTCCTGGGAAAGATGGTAGCTTCCTACGAAGCGATTCCATTCGGCAGGTTCCATGCCAGAACCTTTCAGTGGGACCTGTTGGACCAATGGTCCGGATCGCATCTTCAAATGCATCGGTTGATAACCCTGTCTCCAAGGACCAGGGTGTCTCTGCTGTGGTGGCTGCAGAGTGCTCATCTCAGAGAGGGCCGCAGATTCGGCATACAGGACTGGGTCCTGGTGACCACGGATGCCAGCCTTCGGGGCTGGGGTGCAGTCACACGGGGAAGAAACTTCCAAGGACTTTGGTCAAGTCAGGAGACTTCCCTACACATAAATGTTCTGGAACTGAGGACCATTTACAATGCCCTAAGTCAAGCAAAGCCCCTGCTTCAAAACCAGCCGGTTCTGATCCAGTCAGACAACATCACGGCAGTCGCCCATGTAAATCGACAGGGCGGCACAAGAAGCAGGACGGCGATGGCAGAAGCCACAAGGATTCTCCGATGGGCGGAAAATCACGTGTTAGCACTGTCAGCAGTGTTCATTCCGGGAGTGGACAACTGGGAAGCAGACTTCCTCAGCAGGCACGACCTCCACCCGGGAGAGTGGGGACTTCATCCAGAAGTCTTCCAACTGATTGTAAACCATTGGGAAAAGCCACAGGTGGACATGATGGCGTCCCGCTTAAAAAGATGTAACCGTACAACATTATCACAGCATATGGCGAAAATATGTTGCGTGGTGTGAGGCCAGGAAGGCCCCAACGGAGGAATTCCAGCTAGGTCGATTTCTGCACTTCCTACAGTCAGTGGTGACTATGGGCCTAAAACTGGGTTCCATTAAGGTCCAGATTTCGGCTCTGTCGATTTTCTTCCAAAAAGAACTGGCTTCACTGCCTGAAGTTCAGACATTTGTCAAGGGAGTGCTGCATATTCAGCCTCCTTTTGTGCCTCCAGTGGCACCGTGGGACCTCAACGTGGTGTTGGGTTTCCTAAAGTCACATTGGTTTGAGCCACTCAAAACCGTGGATTTAAAATATCTCACGTGGAAAGTGGTCATGCTTTTGGCCTTGGCTTCGGCAAGGCGTGTGTCAGAATTGGCGGCTTTGTCATGTAAAAGCCCCTATTTGATTTTCCATATGGATAGGGCAGAATTGAGGACTCGTCCCCAGTTTCTTCCTAAGGTGGTATCAGCTTTTCACTTGAACCAACCTGTCATGGTGCCTGCTGCTACTAGGGACTTGGAGGACTCCAAGTTACTGGACGTAGTCAGGGCCTTGAAAATTTATGTTTCCAGGACGGCTGGAGTCAGGAAGACTGACTCGCTATTTATCCTGTATGCACCAAACAAGATGGGTGCTCCTGCTTCAAAGCAGACTATTGCTCGCTGGATTTGCAGTACAATTCAGCTTGCACATACTGTGGCAGGCCTGCCACAGCCTAAATCTGTAAAAGCCCATTCCACGAGGAAAGTGGGCTCTTCTTGGGCGGCTGCCCGAGGGGTCTCGGCTTTACAACTTTGCCGAGCTGCTACTTGGTCAGGGGCAAACACGTTTGCAAAATTCTACAAATTTGATACCCTGGCTGAGGAGGACCTTGAGTTCTCTCATTCGGTGCTGCAGAGTCATCCGCACTCTCCCGCCCGTTTGGGAGCTTTGGTATAATCCCCATGGTCCTGACGGAGTCCCAGCATCCACTAGGACGTTAGAGAAAATAAGATTTTACTCACCGGTAAATCTATTTCTCGTAGTCCGTAGTGGATGCTGGGCGCCCATCCCAAGTGCGGATTGTCTGCAATACTTGTATATAGTTATTGCCTAACTAAAGGGTTATTGTTGAGCCATCTGTTGAGAGGCTCAGTTATATTTCATACTGTTAACTGGGTATAATATCACGAGTTGTACGGTGTGATTGGTGTGGCTGGTATGAGTCTTACCCGGGATTCAAAATCCTTCCTTGTTGTGTCAGCTCTTCCGGGCACAGTATCCTAACTGAGGTCTGGAGGAGGGTCATAGTGGGAGGAGCCAGTGCACACCAGGTAGACCTAATTCTTTCTTAGCTGTGCCCAGTCTCCTGCGGAGCCGCTATTCCCCATGGTCCTTACGGAGTAC
Organism: Pseudophryne corroboree; assembly: GCF_028390025.1. NCBI lineage: Eukaryota > Metazoa > Chordata > Amphibia > Anura > Myobatrachidae > Pseudophryne > Pseudophryne corroboree. The sequence continues at coordinate 3,930,119 of NC_086452.1, forward strand.
CCAGCATCCACTACGGACTACGAGAAATAGAATTACCGGTGAGTAAATTCTTATTATTTTGTGCATCCTTTGGCGTTATCCAGGTTACTACAGAGCCGTTACGTGTCTGACTGTTACATCCACAGTGCTGGGCTCTGGCGTATACACTCAGTGAACGTGTATTGTAGGAGCAGCATACCGTGGTGATATTCATATAGTCCTGATGTCACCTGATGGTTTATGTAATGAGGATCAGTAAAGCGGTACACCATGGGAGGAATGGAAGAGTGCCGCCCTATGGATTAGAAATTGCATTGTGAATTCATGTGTTTAATCTCTAGCACCTGGAGCAGCATGCGTGGTATCCCTGGGTCTGCAGCTAGAGGGCGCCGTGTATGACGGCCTATAGGACTGTGAGGCCACAAGCATGCACCCTGCACTGTTGGGATGAGCCCCAGCAGCGCGTTGCATGTCTATCCGTCGTCTTCGGGTTTTGTTACATTATTATATAATATAATATACGCTGGTGTTTCTCCCGCACAAGTCAGTGATTTATCCTGATCTGTGGTGTCGTCCCCTGGAACACCCTATTTAAAAAAAAAAAATCTTCAATACATGAGCGCTCCAGATGCCCAGAAACGGGACAGTCGCCCGCACCACGGCCCAACACCCGCTTTAAGTGATTACATGTGAAAGTCTGATTACAACATGATCACTCTCACTTGTAGTTCTGGAGAGGCGGACAGAGATCTCTCTATAGCAGAAGGAAAAGACCCCAGGGGGGGGGAGAGGTATCAAACAGAGCGATCTGTGGTACCTGCCGTGTCTGACTGTCGTCATGTGCTCAGGAAGCAGGATATGACCCTTTCACATCATCCCTGTGCACAAAATGTTCCCCAGTGTATTCCTATCTGTGCAGTGACAACGTGAGGTGTAATCGTATCATCTACTTACATCTGTTCTGTCTGCTCTGCAGGTCAGCAGGCTCTGGCGGACGCAGGAATCCCCTACTCCTCCGTGGAACAGGCGTGTGTAGGCTACGTGTATGGTATGTTATTCTGTGTTCTGTGATGCTGCAATGTATTAATGGTACACTGTAATAGATTGATGCCCTGCTGTAGTAGGTGAAAATACCATGTTAGATTACTGTTCGGCCGGCGACCCACACGTCGGAGTGTTCTCAGACGGCATTACACCTGGCCTCATGTCTGCACAGCTTACTGGTTCCCAGGAGACTGATTGGAGTTTGCAGTACTAACCTGACCATGATCTACTAAGCTGTGCTTATTACAGATTCTAACAACAGCAAGGGCGTGCCAATGTAGAAGCACAATGTAACCTCTATGTAAGGTTGTCCATAAGATGAGTGTAACTCACAAAATCCGCTGTTCTAAGCTGTCTGCACCTCCACCATCCCCAGCAGATGTCACTATTATCACACCTGTCCATCACACTTAGCTGCGCAGTCAGTGTAGCCGTGCTACGGCACTGCAGAGTACACCATCAGGGCAAGCAGACCAGAGGAAAGGCTAGAGCTGATGAGGAACAATGAGGATGAAACCAACGGTTAGAGCCCAGTAGGCAGTGCTGGTGCATGACATTGCACCGAGGGTGTATTGGCAATGCCCAGTGTGTAACCAGATACCGTACCTCTGTCTGCGGGCGCCGTATTCTGTAGCCTGCATCTTATACTGCTTGCTGGTAAGTCTGTTTCTTTTGTGTTGTAGGTGACTCCACGTGCGGCCAGCGGGCCATTTATCACAGCCTGGGGCTCACCGGAATCCCCATCATCAATGTCAACAACAACTGCTCCACCGGCTCCACGGCGCTCTTCTTAGCCAGACAGCTGGTCCAGGGAGGTAAGAACCAGGTGCCTCTGAGAGGCACGAGAATCGGCAGGAGACTGGTCACATCTCTTCCTGCGGAGGCCACTCCGCCCGACATTGGCAGAGTCTGGAACCTATGTATGCCTCTGTGGGCTCTGCTTTAGTGGTGGGGTCTATTGTGTGCAGTTATGTCTATGACCCATAGGGAGATATCACAGCTGGCCTGGGTCATAGATGTTGTGCCGCATGTCGGACGCTGTATTTGGGATTCTAACGATTTTCTTCTAGATAATGTGTCATTATTTCTATTCATCTGCACACTGTCACTCGCCATGGTTACATCGTGTCTCTTATCCCGGTGATTCTGCGTTCTCTCCAGGGTTAGCAGACTGCGTTCTGGCTCTCGGATTTGAGAAGATGGAGCGAGGATCGCTAAAATCCATGGTTAGTAAATGAATTTGCTGCTGGTCACATTCTTTGATAGCGGTGGGTGTGGATGGCGATAGACTATATGAAGCACATTTTATCCTGGTTCCTTTGGGTCGAGTGCATGAACGCTGAGCCTGTCCAGCGAATTCCCGTAATGTCTGCAGGACTTTCCATAGTGGTCCCAGCAGAGGACAATGGTGGAAATCCCTTCTTCATTGTTCCCAGTGTGAGTGCTGCATGGCAGCATACAGAGTAATGCGCCCATCCATTCAGCCGCCAGTCAGTGCTAACATTACCGTCGCCCCCAGTGACCGTTTCTGGATGGAAATTCTAATATAAAGCTGATGTAAGTCTGTTCTAGAAGTGCTACCCCAACTTGTATTCCTGGGGACAAGAATTTGAGACAAAAATGAATTCATCACGTTTATTATTTCTGTACTCTGGTAGTAACTAGTGCATTTATCCTATAAAGTAGAATGTGGTCTCCTCTTTTTTTGTGTTTTAGTACACGGACCGGACAAACCCAATGGATAAACATTTAGAAGTTCTAGCCAGCAAGTATGGCCTGGAGCCTGCTCCAATGGCCCCTCAGATGTTTGGAAGAGCTGGGCTTGAACACATGGAGAAATATGGTAATGGCGGGTGATTGTACAGTACACTATGCTCCTCATGTAATCTACTGTGTCTGGTGATTGTACAGTACACTATGCTCCTCATGTAATCTACTGTGTCTGGTGATTGTACAGTACACTATGCTCCTCATGTAATCTACTGTGTCTGGTGATTGTACAGTACACTATGCTCCTCATGTAATCTACTGTGTCTGGTGATTGTACAGTACACTATGCTCCTCATGTAATCTACTGTGTCTGGTGATTGTACAGTACACTATGCTCCTTATGTAATCTACTGTGTCTGGTGATTGTACAGTACACTATGCTCCTCATGTAATCTACTGTGTCTGGTGATTGTACAGTACACTATGCTCCTTATGTAATCTACTGTGTCTTGTACAGTAGACTATGCTCCTCTAACTATGTGCTGTGGTGGGTGATTGGTACAGTACGCTAATATTCTCATCTAATAATGTGGTGGGTGATTGGTACATTACGCTATTCTCCTCTAATAATGTGCTGTGGCGGGTGATTGGTACAGTACGCTACACTCTTCATCTAATAATATGCTGTGGCGGGTGATTGGTAAAGTACTCTATTCTCCTCCAGTAATAATGTGCTGTGGCGGGTGATTGGTTCAGTACTCTACTCTCCTCCAATAATAATGTGCTGTGGCGGGTGATTAGTACAGTACACTATTCTCCTAATCTAATAATGTGCTGTGGCGGGTGATTAGTACAGTACACTATTCTCCTCATCTAATAATGTGCTGTGGTGGGTGATTAGTACAGTACTCTATTCTCCTCATCTAATAATGTGCTGTGGTGGGTGATTAGTACAGTACACTATTCTCCTCATCTAATAATGTGCTGTGGCGGGTGATTAGTACAGTACACTATTCTCCTCATCTAATAATGTGCTGTGGTGGGTGATTAGTACAGTACTCTATTCTCCTCATCTAATAATGTGCTGTGGTGGGTAATTAGTACAGTACACTATTCTCCTCATCTAATAATGTGCTGTGGTGGGTAATTAGTACAGTACACTATTCTCCTCATCTAATAATGTGCTATGGCGAGTGACTGGTACAGTAAGCTATTCTCCTGATCTAATAATATGCTGTGGCGGGTGATTGGTACAGTACGCAATACTCCTCCTCTAATAATGTGCTATGGCGGGGGATTGGTACAGTACGCTGTTCTCCTCCTCTAATAGTGTGCTGTGGTGGGTGATTGGTACAGTACGCTATTCTCCTCCTCTAATAATATGCTGTGGCGGGTGATTGGTACAGTACGCTATTCTCCTCCTCTAATAATATGCTGTGGCGGGTGATTGGTACAGTACGCTATTCTCCTCCAATAATAATGTGCTGTGGAGGGTGATTGGTACAGTACGCTATTCTCCTCCTCTAATAATGTGCTGTGGCGGGTGATTGGTACAGTACGCTATTCTCCTCCAATAATAATGTGCTGTGGAGGGTGATTGGTACAGTACGCTATTCTCCTCCTCTAATAATATGCTGTGGCGGGTGATTGGTACAGTACGCGATACTCCTCCAATAATAATGTGCTGTGGAGGGTGATTGGTACAGTAAGCTATTCTCCTCCTCTAATAATATGCTGTGGCGGGTGATTGGTACAGTACGCGATACTCCTCCAATAATAATGTGCTATGTCGGGTGATTGGTACAGTATGCTTTTCTCCTTATATAATAATGTGCTGTGGCGGGTGATTGGTACAGTACGCTATTCTCCTCCTAATAATGTGTTATGGCGGGTGATTGGTACAGTACGCTATTCTCTAATAATGTGCTGTGGTGGGTGATTAGTACAGTACGATATTCTCCTCCTCTAATAATATGCTGTGGAGGGTGATTGGTACAGTACGCTATTCTCCTCCTCTAATAATGTGGCATGGTGGGTGATTGGTACAGTACTCTATTCTCCTCCTCTAATAGTGTGCTGTGGCGGGTGATTGGTACGGTACGCTATTCTCCTCTAATAATGTGCTGTGGTGGGTGATTATTACAGTACTCTATTCTCCTCCAATAATAATGTGCTGTAGCGGGTGGTTAGTACAGTACTCTATTCTCCTCCAATAATAATGTGCCGTGGTGGGTGATTGGTACAGTACTCTATTCTCCTCCAATAATAATGTGGCATGGTGGGTGATTGGTACAGTACACTATTCTCCTCTAATAATGTGCTGTGGCGGGTGATTGGTACAGTACGCTATTCTTCTCCAATAATAATGTGTTGTAGCGGGTGATGAGTACAGTACAATATTCTCCTCCTCTAATGTGCTGTGGTGGTTGATTGGTACAGTACTTTATTCTCCTCCAGTAATAATGTGCTGTGGAGGGTGATTGGTACAGTACGCTGTTCTCCTCCTCTAATAATGTGCTGTGGTGGGTGATTGGTTCAGTACGCTATTCTCCTCATCTAATAATGTGCTGTGGCGGGTGATTGGTACAGTACACTATTCTCCTCTAATAATGTGCTGTGGCGGGTGATTGGTTCAGTACGCTATTCTCCTCCTCTAATAATATGCTGTGGTGGGTGATTGGTACAGTACGCTATTCTTCTCCAATAATAATGTGTTGTAGTGGGTGATTAGTACAGTACTCTATTCTCCTCCAATAATAATGTGCCGTGGTGGGTGATTGGTACAGTACGCTATTTTCCTCCAATAATAATGTGATGTAGCAGGTGGTTAGTACAGTACAATATTCTCCTCCTCTAATAATGTTGCATGGTGGGTGATTGGTACAGTACTCTATTCTCCTCCAGTAATAATGTGCTATGGCGGGGGATTGGTACAGTACGCTGTTCTCCACCTCGAATAATGTGCTGTGGCGGGTGATTGTTACAGTACTCTATTCTCCTCCAATAATAATGTGCTGTGGTGGGTGATTGGTACAGTACTCTATTCTCCTCCAATAATAATGTGCTGTGGCGGGTGATTAGTACAGTACTCTATTCTCCTCCAATAATAATGTGCTGTGGCGGGTGATTGGTACAGTACTCTATTCTCCTCCAATAATAATGTGCTGTGGCGGGTGATTAGTACAGTACTCTATTCTCCTCCAATAATAATGTGCTGTGGCGGGTGATTAGTACAGTACTCTATTCTCCTCCAATAATAATGTGCCGTGGTGGGTGATTGGTACAGTACGCTATTTTCCTCCAATAATAATGTGATGTAGCAGGTGGTTAGTACAGTACAATATTCTCCTACTCTAATAATGTTACATGGTGGGTGATTGGTACAGTACTCTATTCTCCTCCAGTAATAATGTGCTATGGCAGGGGATTGGTACAGTACGCTGTTCTCCTCCTCTAATAGTGTGCTGTGGCGGGTGATTGGTACAGTACGCTGTTCTCCTCCTCTAATAATGTGCTGTGGTGGGTGATTAGTACAGTACGCTATTCTCCTCATCTAATAATGTGCTGTGGGTGATTGGGACAGTACTCTATTCTCCTCATCTAATAATGTACTTTGGCGGGTGATTGGTACAGTACGCTGTTCTCCTCCTCTAATAATGTGCTGTGGTGGGTGATTAGTACAGTACGCTATTCTCCTCCTCTAATAATATGCTGTGGCGGGTGATTGGTACAGTACGCTATTCTCCTCCAATAATAATGTGCTGTGGCGGGTGATTGGTACAGTACGCTATTCTCCTCCAATAATAATGTGCTGTGGCGGGTGATTGGTACAGTACTCTATTCTCCTCCAATAATAATATGCAGTGGCGGGTGATTGGTACAGTACTCTACTCTCCTCCAATAATAATGTGCTGTGGCGGGTGATTAGTACAGTACTCTATTCTCCTCCTCTAATAATGTACTTTGGCGGGTGATTGGTACAGTACGCTGTTCTCCTCCTCTAATAATGTGCTGTGGTGGGTGATTAGTACAGTACGCTATTCTCCTCCTCTAATAATATGCTGTGGCGGGTGATTGGTACAGTACGCTATTCTCCTCCAATAATAATGTGCTGTGGCGGGTGATTGGTACAGTACGCTATTCTCCTCCAATAATAATGTGCTGTGGCGGGTGATTGGTACAGTACTCTATTCTCCTCCAATAATAATATGCTGTGGCGGGTGATTGGTACAGTACTCTACTCTCCTCCAATAATAATGTGCTGTGGTGGGTGATTAGTACAGTACTCTATTCTCCTCCAATAATAATGTGCTGTGGCGGGTGATTAGTACAGTACGCTATTCTCCTCCAATAATAATGTGCTGTGGTGGGTGATTAGTACAGTACTCTACTCTCCTCCAATAATAATGTGCTGTGGCGGGTGATTAGTACAGTACGCTATTCTCCTCCAATAATAATGTGCTGTGGCGGGTGATTAGTACAGTACGCTATTCTCCTCCAATAATAATGTGCTGTGGCGGGTGATTGTTACAGTACTCTATTCTCCTCCTCTAATAATGTGCTGTGGCGGGTGGTTAGTACAGTACTCTATTCTCCTCCTCTAATAATATGCTGTGGCGGGTGATTGGTACAGTACTCTATTCTCCTCCAATAATAATGTGCTGTGGTGGGTGATTAGTACAGTACTCTATTCTCCTCCAATAATAATGTGCTGTGGTGGGTGATTGGTACAGTACGCTATTCTCCTCCAATAATAATGTGCTGTGGCGGGTGATTGGTACAGTACGCTATTCTCCTCCAATAATAATGTGCTGTGGCGGGTGATTGGTACAGTACTCTACTCTCCTCCAATAATAATGTGCTGTGGCGGGTGATTGGTACAGTACTCTACTCTCCTCCAATAATAATGTGCTGTGGTGGGTGATTGGTACAGTACGCTATTCTCCTCCAATAATAATGTGCTGTGGCGGGTGATTGGTACAGTACTCTATTCTCCTCCTCTAATAATGTGCTGTGGCGGGTGATTGGTACAGTACTCTATTCTCCTACAATAATAATATGCTGTGGCGGGTGATTGGTACAGTACTCTACTCTCCTCCAATAATAATGTGCTGTGGCGGGTGATTGGTACAGTACGCGATACTCCTCCAATAATAATGTGCTATGTCGGGTGATTGGTACAGTACTCTTTTCTCCTCCTCTAATAATGTGCTGTGGCGGGTGATTGGTACAGTACGCTATTCTCCTCTAATAATGTGTTATGGCAGGTGATTGGTACGGTACGCTATTCTCTAATAATGTGCTGTGGTGGGTGATTGGTACAGTACTCTATTCTCCTCCAATAATAATGTGCTGTGGCGGGTGATTAGTACAGTACGATATTCTCCTCCAGTAATAATGTGGCATGGTGGGTGATTGGTACAGTACTCTAGTCTGCTCCAGTAATAATGTGCTTTGGCGGGTGATTGATACAGTACGCTATTCTCCTCATCTAATAATGTGCTGTGGTGGGTGATTGGTACGGTACGCTATTCTCCTCTAATAATGTGCTGTGGCGGGTGATTGTTACAGTACGCTATTCTCCTCCTCTAATAGTGTGCTGTGGCGGGTGATTGGTACAGTATGCTATTCTCCTCTAATAATGTGCTGTGGCGGGTAATTGGTACAGTACTCTATTCTCCTCCAATAATAATGTGCTGTGGCGGGTGATTGGTACAGTATTCTATTCTCCTCCTCTAATAATGTGCTGTGGCGGGTGATTAGTACAGTACGCTATTCTCCTCCTCTAAAAATGTGCTGTGGTGGGTGATTAGTACAGTACTCTATTCTCCTCTAATAATGTGCTGTGGTGGGTGATTGGTACAGTACTCTATTCTCCTCCTCTAATAATGTGCTGTGGTGGGTGATTAGTACAGTACTCTATTCTCCTCCTCTAATAATATGCTGTGGTGGGTGATTGGTACAGTACTCTATTCTCCTCCAATAATAATGTGCTGTGGTGGGTGATTGGTACAGTACTCTATTCTCCTCTAATAATAATGTGCTGTGGTGGGTGATTGGTACAGTACTCTATTCTCCTCCAATAATAATGTGCTGTGGTGGGTGATTGGTACAGTACTCTATTCTCCTCCAATAATAATGTGCTGTGTTGGGTGATTGGTACAGTACTCTATTCTCCTCCAATAATAATGTGCTGTGGTGGGTGATTGGTACAGTACGCTATTCTCCTCCTCTAATAATGTGCTGTGGCGGGTGATTGGTACAGTACTCTATTCTCCTCTAATAATGTGCTGTGGCGGGTGATTGGTACAGTACTCTATTCTCCTCCAATAATAATGTGCTGTGGCGGGTGATTGGTACAGTACGCTATTCTCCTCTAATAATAATGTGCTGTGGCGGGTGATTGGTACAGTACTCTATTCTCCTCTAATAATAATGTGCTGTGGCAGGTGATTGGTACAGTACTCTATTCTCCTCTAATAATAATATGCTGTGGCGGGTGATTGGTACAGTACGCTATTCTCCTTATCTAATAATATACTGTAATTGGTAATGGTTCTGTTTACCTTGAAAATCTATTATTTTTCACAGAATATATTTGGCTAATATCACAATTCCTTTAAAAAAATAGATCCCTAAATCCCAGGGGCAGAGGTGTCCAACGTCTGTCCTACCGGCACATTTGCTCTGAATGCTAATGATACGGAAAGTATTCACAGCGCTTCACTTTTTTTCACATTTTATGATACAGCCTTATTCCAAAATGGAATAAATTCATTTTTTCCCTCAAAATTCTGCACACAATACCTCATAATGAAAACGGGGAAAAAGGTGTTTTTGAGATTTTTGCTAATTTATTAAAACTAAAAAACTAAAATAAAAAAACTAAGAAATCACATAGGGGATTAATGGGATGTACTCTGAATGAACCTCAGTACTCAGTGGAATACCATAGGGCTCAGTACTCAGTGGAATACCGCAGGGCTCAGTACTCAGTGGAATACCGCAGGGCTCAGTACTCGGTGGAATACCGCAGGGCTCAGTACTCGGTGGAATACGCAGGGCTCAGTACTCAGTGGAATACCGCAGGGCTCAGTACTCAGTGGAATACCATAGGGCTCAGTACTCAGTGGAATACCGCAGGGCTCAGTACTCAGTGGAATACCGCAGGGCTCAGTACTCAGTGGAATACCGCAGCGCTCAGTACTCAGTGGAATACCATAGGGCTCAGTACTCAGTGGAATACCGCAGGGCTCAGTACTCAGTGGAATACCGCAAGGCTCAGTACTCAGTGGAATACCGCAAGGCTCAGTACTCAGTGGAATACCGCAAGGCTCAGTACTCAGTGGAATACCGCAGGGCTCAGTACTCAGTGGAATACCGCAGGACTCAGTACTCAGTGGAATACCGCAGGACTCAGTACTCAGTGGAATACCGCAGGGCTCAGTACTCAGTGGAATACCGCAGGGCTCAGTACTCAGTGGAATACCGCAGGGCTCAGTACTCAGTGGAATACCGCAGGGCTCAGTACTCAGTGGAATACCATAGGGCTCAGTACTCCGTGGAATACCGCAGGACTCAGTACTCAGTGGAATACCGCAGGACTCAGTACTCAGTGGAATACCGCAGGGCTCAGTACTCAGTGGAATACCGCAGGGCTCAGTACTCAGTGGAATACCGCAGGACTCAGTACTCAGTGGAATACCGCAGGGCTCAGTACTCAGTGGAATACCGCAGGGCTCAGTACTCAGTGGAATACCGCAGGGCTCAGTACTCAGTGGAATACCGCAGGGCTCAGTACTCAGTGGAATACCGCAGGGCTCAGTACTCAGTGGAATACCGCAGGACTCGGTACTCTGTGGAATACCATAGGGCTCAGTACTCGGGCCATTGCTGTGTAACATATTCATTAATGACCTCGGAGAGGGACTAGAAAGCACAGTGACAATTTTCGCAGATGATGCTAAACTATGTAGAGTAATTAATTCAGACGAGGATGTTGAGTCTTTACAGAATGACTTATCTAGACTTGAGGTCTGGGCGGATAAATGGAGAGTGAGGTTCAATAGACAAATGTAAAGTTATGCACTTTGGGGGTAATTCTGAGTTGATCGCAGCAGGAATTTTGTTAGCAGTTGGGCAAAACCATGGGGGTCATTCCGAGTTGTTCGCTCGTTGCCGATTTTCGCTATACTGCGATTAGTCGCTTACTGCGCATGCGCAAGGTTCGCAGAGCGCATGCGCTTAGTTATTTTACACAAAAGTTAGGTATTTTACTCACGGCATAACGAAGCTTTTTCATCGCTCTGCTGATCGTAGTGTGATTGACAGGAAGTGAGTGTTTCTGGGCGGAAACTGGCCGTTTTATGGGAGTGTGCAGAAAAACGCAGGCGTTCGAGTTGCAAAACGCAGGAGTGGCTGGGCGAACACTGGGTGTGTTTGTGACGTCAAACCAGCATGAAAAGGACTGAGCTGGTCGCAGTGGCAGAGTAAGTCTCTAGCTACTCAGAAACTGCTGGGTAATCCTTACGAGAAAATTAGCGAACCTTTCGTTAGCAATTCTGCTAAGCTAAGATACACTCCCAGAGGGCGGCGGCTTAGTGTGTGCAATGCTGCTAAAAGCAGCTAGCGAGCTAACAACTCGGAATGACCCCCATCTGCACTGCAGGGGAGGCAGATGTTACATGTGCAGAGAGAGTTAGATTTGGGTGGGTTATTTTGTTTCTGTGCAGGGTAAATACTGGCTGCTTTATGTTTACACTGTAATTTAGATTGCAGATTGAACTCACCCCACCCAAATCTAACTCTCTCTGCACATGTTACATCTGCCCCCCCCCCCCCCCCCCCCCCCTCCCCTTGCAGTGCACATGGATTTGCCCATCTGCTAACAAATTTGCTGCTGCGATCAACTTGGAATTACCCCCTTTGGGACTAAGAACAATCGGGCAGCCTATAAACTAAATGGGGAAAATGTAGGGATAACGGTAGTAGAAAAGGATCTGGGTGTGCTCATCGATAATAAACTTGGTAGCAGTACGCAATGTCAGAATGCAGCAACAAAAGCAAGTAAGACGTTATCATGCATAAAACGGGGAATGGAGACGAGGGATGAGAGTGTAATCCTGCCGCTGTATAAACCATTGGTGCGGCCACACCTGGAATACTGTGTACAGTTCTGAGCACCGCTCTATAAAAAAGATATCTTGGAACTCGAAAGGGTTCAGAGGCGAGCCACCAAACTGATCAAGGGGTTAGAGGCACTGAATTATGAGGAAAGACTAAAAAAGGTTAGATACGTTCACACTGGAAAAGAGGCGACAGAGAGGACATTATTAATATTTATAAATACATAAAGGGGCAATACAAGGGTTTATCAAACGATTTTTTTATCAAAAAAACACTACATAGGACACGAGGACACCCCCTGCGGTTAGAGGAGAAAATATTCCATACACAACGGAGAAAAGGGTTCTTCACAGTAAGAGCAGTAAGGATTTAGAATTTTCTGTCAGAGAAGGTAGTAATGGTGGACTCAATCAATAAGTTTAAAAATGGATTAGATAAATTCCTAGCAGAAAAAAATATCCATGGATACAGCATTTAATTAATATTTAAAAAAAAATAGTGTGTGTGTGTGTGTATATATATATATATATATATATAATGTAATATAGGTTGAACTCGATGGACATTTGTCTTTTTTCAACCTCAACAACTATGTAACATGTTATTTACAGCCTTTGCCATTTAGCTCAGGTGCATCCTGTTTCCACTGATCATCCTTGAGATGTTCCTACAGCTTAATTATAGTCCACCTGTGGTAAACTCAGTTGATTGGACATGATTTGGAAAGGCACACACCTGTCTATATAAGGTCCCACACTTGACAGTGCATGTCTGAGCACAAACCAAGCATGAAGTCAAAAGAATTGTCTGTAGACCTACGAGACATGATTGTGTCGAGGCACAAATCTGAGGAAGGGTACTGAAAAATATCTGCTGCTTTGAATGTCCCAGTGAGCACAGTAGACTCCATCATCCTTAAATGGAAGAAGTTCAGAACCACCAGGACTCTTCCTAGAGCTGGCCAGCCCTCTTAACTGAGCGATCGGGGGAGAAGGGCCCTAGTCAGGGATGTGACCAGGAACCCGATGGTCACTCTGCCAGAGCTACGGCATTCCTCTGTGGAGAGAGGAGAACCTTCCAGAAGGACAACCATCTCTGCAGCAATCCACCAATCAGGCCTGTATGGTAGAATGGCCAGACGGAAGCCACTTCTTAATAAAAAGCACATGGCAGCCCGCCTGGATTTTGCCAAAATGTACCTGAAGGACTCTCGGACCATGAGAAACAAAATTCTCTGGTCTGATGAGACAAAGATTGAACTCTTTGGCATGAATTCCAGGCGTCATATTTGGAGGACACCAGGCACCGCTCATCACCAGGCCAATACCATCCCTACAGTGAGGCATGGTGGTGGCAGCATCATGCTGTGGGGATGTTTTTCAGCGGCAGGAACTGGGAGACTAGTCAGGATAGAGGAAAAGATGAATGCAGCAATGTACAGAGACCTCCTGGATGAAAACCTGCTCCAGAGCGCTCTTGACCTCAGACTGGGGTGACTGTTCATCTTTCAGCAGAACAACGACCCTAAGCACACAGCCAAGATATCAAAGGAGTGGCTTCAGGACCACTCTGTGAATGTCCTTGAGTGGCCTAGCCAGAGCCCAGACTTGAATCCGATTGAACATCTCTGGAGAGATCTGAAAATGGCTGTGCACCGACGCTTCCCATCCAACCTGATGGAGCTTGAGAGGTGCTGCAAAGAGGAATGGCCGAAACTGCCCAAAGATAGGTGTGCCAAGCTTGTGGCATCATATTCAAACAGACTTGAGGCTGTAACTGCTGCTAAAGGTGCAGCAACAAAGTATTGAGCAAAGGCTGTGAATACTTATGTACATGTGATTTCTTCATTTTTTATATTTATTCAATTTGCAAAAATCTTAAACTTTTTTCACGTTGTCATTATGGGACATTGGGGGTAATTCAGACCTGACCGCCACAGCAAATTTGTTAGCAGTTGGCCACATCTAACTCTCTCTGCACATGTTACATCTGCCCCACCTGCAGTGCACGTGGTTTTGCCCAACTGTTAACAAATTTTCTGCGCCGATCAGGTCTGAATTCGGCCCATTGTGTATAGAATTTCGAGAGAAAAAAATGAATTTATTCCGTGTTGGAAATGTAGAAAAAGTGAAGCGCTGTGAATACTTTCCGGATGCACTATAAATGGTCTTTCTTTATTGTGTTTACCCCTATGGTGCTCTGTCTACTTACAGAGGGAAAACTGTTCTGTAAGTAGGAACGCGCTTCCAAAGGCGTTGTCTGTATCCTGGGAGAGCGTGGAGACCTGACGCTCTGTACCTGCTTCATGCTACACGTGGATCTGTACAAGGGCTGCAGGATATGTTGTTGTCATTATATATTATTTAGAAAGTTTACATAGCAGCGTACACAGGGGATAGAAAACAGAGGAAGCAGCGCGAGCACACGCTGATACAGACACTTCCACACCTCTACATAAATACCATACACAGGGGATAGAACACAGAGGAAGCAGCGCGAGCACACGCTGATACAGACACTTCCTCACCTCTACATAAATACCGTACACAGGGGATAGAACACAGAGGAAGCAGCGTGAGCACATGCTGATACAGACACTTCCACACCTCTACATAAATACCATACACAGGGGATAGAACACAGAGGAAGCAACGCGAGCACACGCTGATACAGACACTTCCACACCTCTACATAAATACCGTACACAGGGGATAGAACACAGAGGAAGCAGCGTGAGCACATGCTGATACAGACACTTCCACACCTCTACATAAATACCGTACACAGGGGATAGAACACAGAGGAAGCAACGCGAGCACACGCTTATACAGACACTTCCACACCTCTACATAAATACCATACACAGGGGATAGAACACAGAGGAAGCAGCGCGAGCACATGCTGATACAGACACTTCCATACCTCTACATAAATACCGTACACAGGGGATAGAACACAGAAGAAGCAGCGCGAGCACATGCTGATACAGACACTTCCACACCTCTACATAAATACCGCACACAGGGGATAGAACACAGAGGAAGCAAAGTGAGCACATGCTGATACAGACACTTCCACACCTCTACATAAATACCGCACACAGGGGAGAGAACACAGAGGAAGCAGCGCGAGCACATGCTGATACAGACACTTCCACACCTCTACATAAATACCGCACACAGGGGATAGAACACAGAGGAAGCAGCGCGAGCACACGCTGATACAGACACTTCCACACCTCTACATAAATACCGTACACAGGGGATAGAACACAGAGGAAGCAGCGCGAGCACACGCTGATACAGACACTTCCACACCTCTACATAAATACCATACACAGGGGATAGAACACAGAGGAAGCAGCGTGAGCACACGCTGATACAGACACTTCCACACCTCTACATAAATACCGTACACAGGGGATAGAACACAGAGGAAGCAGCGTGAGCACACGCTGATACAGACACTTCCACACCTCTACATAAATACCGTACACAGGGGATAGAACACAGAGGAAGCAGCGCGAGCACACGCTGATACAGACACTTCCACACCTCTACATAAATACCGTACACAGGGGATAGAACACAGAGGAAGCAGCGTGAGCACACGCTGATACAGACACTTCCACACCTCTACATAAATACCGTACACAGGGGATAGAACACAGAGGAAGCAGCGTGAGCACACGCTGATACAGACACTTCCACACCTCTACATAAATACCGTACACAGGGGATAGAACACAGAGGAAGCAGCGTGAGCACACGCTGATACAGACACTTCCACACCTCTATATAAATACCGTACACAGGGGATAGAACACAGAGGAAGCAGCGTGAGCACACGCTGATACAGACACTTCCACACCTCTACATAAATACCGTACACAGGGGATAGAACACAGAGGAAGCAGCGCGAGCACACGCTGATACAGACACTTCCACACCTCTACATAAATACCGTACACAGGGGATAGAACACAGAGGAAGCAGCGTGAGCACACGCTGATACAGACACTTCCACACCTCTACATAAATACCGTACACAGGGGATAGAACACAGAGGAAGCAGCGCGAGCACACGCTGATACAGACACTTCCACACCTCTACATAAATACCGTACACAGGGGATAGAACACAGAGGAAGCAGCGTGAGCACACGCTGATACAGACACTTCCACACCTCTACATAAATACCGTACACAGGGGATAGAACACAGAGGAAGCAGCGTGAGCACACGCTGATACAGACACTTCCACACCTCTACATAAATACCGTACACAGGGGATAGAACACAGAGGAAGCAGCGTGAGCACATGCTGATACAGACACTTCCACACCTCTATATAAATACCGTACACAGGGGATAGAACACAGAGGAAGCAGCGTGAGCACACGCTGATACAGACACTTCCACACCTCTACATAAATACCGTACACAGGGGATAGAACACAGAGGAAGCAGCGCGAGCACACGCTGATACAGACACTTCCACACCTCTACATAAATACCGTACACAGGGGATAGAACACAGAGGAAGCAGCGCGAGCACAGGCTGATACAGACACTTCCACACCTCTACATAAATACCGTACACAGGGGATAGAACACAGAGGAAGCAGCGTGAGCACACGCTGATACAGACACTTCCACACCTCTACATAAATACCGTACACAGGGGATAGAACACAGAGGAAGCAGCGCGAGCACAGGCTGATACAGACACTTCCACACCTCTACATAAATACCGTACACAGGGGATAGAACACAGAGGAAGCAGCGCGAGCACACGCTGATACAGACACTTCCACACCTCTACATAAATACCGTACACAGGGGATAGAACACAGAGGAAGCAGCGCGAGCACACGCTGATACAGACACTTCCACACCTCTACATAAATACCGTACACAGGGGATAGAACACAGAGGAAGCAGCGTGAGCACACGCTGATACAGACACTTCCACACCTCTACATAAATACCGCACACAGGGAATAGAACACAGAGGAAGCAGCGCGAGCACACGCTTATACAGACACTTCCACACCTCTACATAAATACCGTACACAGGGGATAGAACACAGAGGAAGCAGCGTGAGCACATGCTGATACAGACACTTCCACACCTCTATATAAATACCATACACAGGGGAGAGAACACAGAGGAAGCAGCGTGAGCACATGCTGATACAGACACTTCCACACCTCTACATAAATACCGCACACAGGGGAGAGAACACAGAGGAAGCAGCGTGAGCACATGCTGATACAGACACTTCCACACCTCTACATAAATACCGTACACAGGGGATAGAACACAGAGGAAGCAGCGTGAGCACATGCTGATACAGACACTTCCACACCTCTACATAAATACCGTACACAGGGGATAGAACACAGAGGAAGCAGCGTGAGCACACGCTGATACAGACACTTCCACACCTCTACATAAATACCGTACACAGGGGATAGAACACAGAGGAAGCAGCGTGAGCACACGCTGATACAGACACTTCCACACCTCTACATAAATACCGTACACAGGGGATAGAACACAGAGGAAGCAGCGCGAGCACACGCTGATACAGACACTTCCACACCTCTACATAAATACCGTACACAGGGGATAGAACACAGAGGAAGCAGCGCGAGCACAGGCTGATACAGACACTTCCACACCTCTACATAAATACCGTACACAGGGGATAGAACACAGAGGAAGCAGCGCGAGCACACGCTGATACAGACACTTCCACACCTCTACATAAATACCGTACACAGGGGATAGAACACAGAGGAAGCAGCGCGAGCACACGCTGATACAGACACTTCCACACCTCTACATAAATACCGTACACAGGGGATAGAACACAGAGGAAGCAGCGTGAGCACACGCTGATACAGACACTTCCACACCTCTACATAAATACCGCACACAGGGAATAGAACACAGAGGAAGCAGCGCGAGCACACGCTTATACAGACACTTCCACACCTCTACATAAATACCGTACACAGGGGATAGAACACAGAGGAAGCAGCGTGAGCACATGCTGATACAGACACTTCCACACCTCTACATAAATACCATACACAGGGGAGAGAACACAGAGGAAGCAGCGTGAGCACATGCT
>NC_086452.1:3953119-3985619 GCF_028390025.1 Pseudophryne corroboree
CATTGCCGCCTGTGTCTGGGACCGTACAGACACTGC
Organism: Pseudophryne corroboree; assembly: GCF_028390025.1. Lineage (NCBI taxonomy): Eukaryota > Metazoa > Chordata > Amphibia > Anura > Myobatrachidae > Pseudophryne > Pseudophryne corroboree. Next base: position 3,953,156 of record NC_086452.1, read on the forward strand.
GCCGGGACCGTACGGATTCTGCTCCAGGACCGTACAGACTCTGCTCCGGGACCGTAGGTACGCAGCGCCGGGACCGTACAAGCTCTGCTCCGGGACCGTAGGTACGCAGCGCCGGGACCGTACAAGCTCTGCTCCGGGACCGTAGGTACGCAGCGCCGGGACCGCATGTACGCAGCACCGGGACCGTACAGACTCTGCTCTGGGACCGTACAGACTCTGCTCTGGGACCGTACAGACTCTGCTCTGGGACCGTACAGACTCTGCTCTGGGACCGTACAGACTCTGCTCTGGGACCGTACAGACTCTGCTCTGGGACCGTACAGACTCGGCTCTGGGACCGTACAGACTCGGCTCTGGGACCGTACAGGCGCAACTCCGGGACCGTACAGACGCAACTCCGGGACCGTACAGACGCAACTCCGGGACCGTACAGACACAGCGCCGACATATACAGAGTCATGCATACTTTGGTCACATCTCCGCTTATCATAGATTAGAATGATTAAGGGGGAGATGTACTAAGCAGTGATAGATGTGGAGAAGTTGCCCATGGCAACCAATCACCTGTCAGCTGCTCTGTATACTTTTATAGTATGCAAATTATAAATGTTACGTCAGTGCTGATTGGTTGCCATGGGCAACTTCTCCACTTTTATCACTGCTTAGTACATGTCCCGTGTCACAGAATGAGTTACCGGCCCCCCGGCAGCACTCACAGGTCACAGGTCATGTCAGCGATCGGACACTTTATATATCAGACGTTCTTCCCTGATTTCATCTCTGTGCAGCCCGACTTCTGATGGTGCAGCAGCCGCCATTCTGGCCAGTGAAGACTTTGTGCGCAGTCATGGCCTGCAGCGGCAGGCGGTGGAGATCCTGGCGCAGGAGATGAGCACGGACACCTCCAGCACATTTGGCGAGGAGAGCTGCATGAAGATGGTGAGAACACTTTCCCTGTGTCCCCTGTGGTGAGTTGTGTATGGTGTGTGTATGTTGTGTTTATGGTGTGTGTATGTGTGTGTGTGTGTGTGTGTGTATGTATGGTGTGTGTATGTTGTGTGTGTGTGTGTGTGTGTGTGTGTGTGTGTGTGTGTGTGTGTGTGTGTATGTTGTGTATGGTTTGTGCTGAGTAGCCGCTCTCCTGTCTCGCTCTTGTCTCCTGTGCAGGTGGGGTATGACATGAGTAAGATGGCCGCTGAGAGGTGCTATCAGAGAGCCGGGGTGAAGCCGGAGGATGTGGATGTGATTGAGCTTCATGATTGTTTCTCTGCCAATGAGCTCATTACGTACGAGGCACTGGGGCTCTGCCCACCAGGTAATCCATGTTACTCCCATGTTTCATTCCTAGTCTTCTCTGTTTTCTCATCCGCCGGGTGGGGTAATAGGCCAGCGTCTACAGTCCTCATCCGCTGGGTGGGGTAATAGGCCAGCGTCTACAGTCCTCATCCGCCGGGTGGGGTAATAGGCCAGCGTCTACATTCCTCATCCGCTGGGTGGGGTAATAGGCCAGCGTCTACAGTCCTCATCCGCCGGGTGGGGTAATAGGCCAGCGTCTACATTCCTCATCCGCTGGCTGGGGTAATAGGCCAGCGTCTACAGTCCTCATCCGCTGGGTGGGGTAATAGGCCAGCGTCTACATTCCTCATCCGCTGGCTGGGGTAATAGGCCAGCGTCTACAGTCCTCATCCGCTGGGTGGGGTAATAGGCCAGCGTCTACAGTCCTCATCCGCTGGCTGGGGTAATAGGCCAGCGTCTACATTCCTCATCCGCCGGGTGGGGTAATAGGCCAGCGTCTACAGTCCTCATCCGCTGGGTGGAGTAATAGGCCAGCGTCTACAGTCCTCATCCGCTGGGTGGAGTAATAGGCCAGCGTCTACAGTCCTCATCCGCTGGGTGGGGTAATAGGCCAGCGTCTACAGTCCTCATCCGCTGGGTGGAGTAATAGGCCAGCGTCTACAGTCCTCATCCGCTGGGTGGGGTAATAGGCCAGCGTCTACATTCCTCATCCGCTGGGTGGGGTAATAGGCCAGCGTCTACATTCCTCATCCGCTGGGTGGGGTAATAGGCCAGCGTCTACAGTCCTCATCCGCTGGGTGGGGTAATAGGCCAGCGTCTACATTCCTCATCCGCTGGGTGGGGTAATAGGCCAGCGTCTACAGTCCTCATCCGCTGGGTGGGGTAATAGGCCAGCGTCTACATTCCTCATCCGCTGGGTGGGGTAATAGGCCAGCGTCTACAGTCCTCATCCGCTGGGTGGGGTAATAGGCCAGCGTCTACAGTCCTCATCCGCTGGCTGGGGTAATAGGCCAGCGTCTACAGTCCTCATCCGCTGGGTGGGGTAATAGGCCAGCGTCTACATTCCTCATCCGCTGGGTGGGGTAATAGGCCAGCGTCTACAGTCCTCATCCGCTGGGTGGGGTAATAGGCCAGCGTCTACAGTCCTCATCCGCTGGCTGGGGTAATAGGCCAGTGTCTACATTCCTCATCCGCTGGGTGGGGTAATAGGCCAGCGTCTACAGTCCTCATCCGCTGGCTGGGGTAATAGGCCAGTGTCTACAGTCCTGTTTGGGGAAAATGATCTGTTACACAGAAACGCCGCTGATGATCCCTAATAGCGTTCTGTGGGGCTTTCACGCCGATTGAAGTGCGGCTCCCAGATATCCAGCATTCTGGTCACTGCCGCCGAGGCTATTGCTGGAGCACCAATTAGAATCTGTGATCTAATGGAGATTGCAGCTGCTGATTGGTTCTCCCACTCTTCCCCGCTAGTAAATTACTGGATCCGGCACCTGCAGAGGACGTGTGTGACCAGAACATGACATTTATACAGGGGGGGGGGGGGGGCGTCTTTCCAGGCTGTACTGCCAGCAGGGTCATATACCACCATACCCAGGCCGGGCTGGAATAGAAATCTATATAATGGAATGTATGCGGTTGTGAGCCGGGCTGGGGGTGGTGTGACCGGTAGCGGGGGAGCACCTGTGTCTGTCTGGCCCTCCCTGCATGTGACAGCCTGGCGCTGGGTGAGGGGAGGCGGCAGGGCAGCCATGTCTGGTAGCTGGGGTATACTGCAGATACGATTCTCTATGACTGGTGTCTCCCTGTATGTACTATAACCATTCCTTACACCTGTACAGGAGGAGCTGGAGACCTGATTGACAGAGGAGATAATACATATGGTGGTCGCTGGGTTATCAATCCAAGTGGAGGCTTAATCTCCAAGGGACATCCATTGGGTGCGACAGGTAGGTGGTAACGACAGTGTGTGTGAGACCGGCCTGCTTCTTATACCCTGTCACACCGCAGGCTGGAGCCGGGTTATTGGCGGAGCTTCTCCTGTGCCAGCGCCTGCAGATGACATCTTCCCCTAGCGCCAGTGAGCTTGCTCTCCATAGGGACCCAGGTCAGGTGACCCAGCAATAACCCAGGGTTTATCCTCCTGTAGATCACTTCCAGGGTTGTCTACCCGTCCCGCACGCTCCTCAGTGTATGACACACCCATACCGCACGCTCCTCAGTGTATGACACGTGTCACCCGTACCGCACGCTCCTCAGTGTATGACACACCCATACCGCACGCTCCTCAGTGTATGACACACCCGTCCCGCACGCTCCTCGGTGTATGACACACCCATACCGCACGCTCCTCCGTGTATGACACACCCATACCGCACGCTCCTCAGTGTATGACACGTGTCACCCGTCCCGCACGCTCCTCAGTGTATGACACACCCATACCGCACGCTCCTCAGTGTATGACACACCCGTCCCGCACGCTCCTCAGTGTATGACACACCCGTCCCGCACGCTCCTCAGTGTATGACACACCCATACCGCACGCTCCTCAGTGTATGACACACCCGTCCTGCACGCTCCTCAGTGTATGACACGTGTCACCCGGACCACACGCTCCTCAGTGTATGACACACCCATCCCGCACGCTCCTCAGTGTATGACACGTGTCACCCGTCCCGCACGCTCCTCAGTGTATGACACACCCGTCCCGCACGCTCCTCAGTGTATGACACACCCATCCTGCACGCTCCTCAGTGTATGACACGTGTCACCCGGACCACACGCTCCTCAGTGTATGACACACCCATCCCGCACGCTCCTCAGTGTATGACACGTGTCACCCGGACCACACGCTCCTCAGTGTATGACACACCCATCCCGCACGCTCCTCGGTGTATGACACACCCGTCCTGCACGCTCCTCAGTGTATGACACGTGTCACCCGGACCGCACGCTCCTCAGTGTATGACACACCCGTCCTGCACGCTCCTCAGTGTATGACACGTGTCACCCGGACCACACGCTCCTCAGTGTATGACACACCCATCCCGCACGCTCCTCAGTGTATGACACGTGTCACCCGTCCCGCACGCTCCTCAGTGTATGACACACCCGTCCCGCACGCTCCTCAGTGTATGACACACCCGTCCTGCACGCTCCTCAGTGTATGACACACCCGTCCTGCACGCTCCTCAGTGTATGACACGTGTCACCCGGACCACACGCTCCTCAGTGTATGACACACCCATCCCGCACGCTCCTCAGTGTATGACACGTGTCACCCGTCCCGCACGCTCCTCAGTGTATGACACACCCGTCCCGCACGCTCCTCAGTGTATGACACACCCGTCCTGCACGCTCCTCAGTGTATGACACGTGTCACCCGGACCACACGCTCCTCAGTGTATGACACACCCATCCCGCACGCTCCTCAGTGTATGACACGTGTCACCCGGACCACACGCTCCTCAGTGTATGACACACCCATCCCGCACGCTCCTCAGTGTATGACACGTGTCACCCGTCCCGCACGCTCCTCAGTGTATGACACACCCGTCCCGCACGCTCCTCAGTGTATGACACACCCGTCCTGCACGCTCCTCAGTGTATGACACACCCGTCCTGCACGCTCCTCAGTGTATGACACGTGTCACCCGGACCACACGCTCCTCAGTGTATGACACACCCATCCCGCACGCTCCTCAGTGTATGACACGTGTCACCCGTCCCGCACGCTCCTCAGTGCATGACACACCCGTCCCGCACGCTCCTCAGTGTATGACACACCCGTCCTGCACGCTCCTCAGTGTATGACACGTGTCACCCGGACCGCACGCTCCTCAGTGTATGACACACCCGTCCTGCACGCTCCTCAGTGTATGACACGTGTCACCCGGACCACACGCTCCTCAGTGTATGACACACCCATCCCGCACGCTCCTCAGTGTATGACACGTGTCACCCGTCCCGCACGCTCCTCAGTGTATGACACACCCGTCCCGCACGCTCCTCAGTGTATGACACACCCGTCCTGCACGCTCCTCAGTATATGACACGTGTCACCCGGACCGCACGCTCCTCAGTGTATGACACACCCGTCCTGCACGCTCCTCAGTGTATGACACGTGTCACCCGGACCGCACGCTCCTCAGTGTATGACACACCCGTCCCGCACGCTCCTCAGTGTATGACACACCCGTCCCGCACGCTCCTCAGTGTATGACACACCCGTCCTGCACGCTCCCCAGTGTATGACACGTGTCACCCGGACCGCACGCTCCTCAGTGTATGACACGTGTCACCCGGACCGCACGCTCCTCAGTCTATGACACACCCGTCCCGCACGCTCCTCAGTGTATGACACGTCACCCGTACCGCACGCTCCTCAGTGTATGACACACCCGTACCGCACGCTCCTCAGTGTATGACACGTGTCGCCCGTACCGCACGCTCCTCAGTGTATGACACACCCGTCCCGCACGCTCCTCAGTGTATGACACGTGTCACCCAGACCGCACGCTCCTCAGTCTATGACACACCCGTCCCGCACGCTCCTCAGTGTATGACACGTCACCCGTACCGCACGCTCCTCAGTGTATGACACGTGTCACCCGTACCGCACGCTCCTCAGTGTATGACACGTGTCACCCGTACCGCACGCTCCTCAGTGTATGACACATGTCACCCGTACCGCACGCTCCTCAGTATATGACACACCCGTACCGCACGCTCCTCAGTGTATGACACATGTCACCCGTACCGCACGCTCCTCAGTATATGACACACCCGTACCGCACGCTACTCAGTCTATGACACGTCACCCATACCGCACGCTCCTCAGTGTATGACACGTGTCACCCGTACCGCACGCTCCTCAGTGTATGACACACCCGTACCGCACGCTCCTCTGTATGACACGTGTCACCCGTACCGCACGCTCCTCAGTGTATGACACACCCGTCCCGCACGCTCCTCCGTGTATGACACACCCGTACCGCACGCTCCTCAGTGTATGACACGTGTCACCCGGACCACACGCTCCTCAGTGTATGACACGTGTCACCCGGACCACACGCTCCTCAGTGTATGACACACCCATCCCGCACGCTCCTCAGTGTATGACACGTGTCACCCGTCCCGCACGCTCCTCAGTGTATGACACACCCGTCCCGCACGCTCCTCAGTGTATGACACACCCGTCCCGCACGCTCCTCAGTGTATGACACACCCGTCCCGCACGCTCCTCAGTGTATGACACACCCGTCCTGCACGCTCCTCAGTGTATGACACGTGTCACCCGGACCACACGCTCCTCAGTGTATGACACACCCATCCCGCACGCTCCTCAGTGTATGACACGTGTCACCCGTCCCGCACGCTCCTCAGTGTATGACACACCCGTCCCGCACGCTCCTCAGTGTATGACACACCCGTCCTGCACGCTCCTCAGTGTATGACACGTGTCACCCGGACCGCACGCTCCTCAGTGTATGACACACCCGTCCTGCACGCTCCTCAGTGTATGACACGTGTCACCCGGACCACACGCTCCTCAGTGTATGACACACCCATCCCGCACGCTCCTCAGTGTATGACACGTGTCACCCGTCCCGCACGCTCCTCAGTGTATGACACACCCGTCCCGCACGCTCCTCAGTGTATGACACACCCGTCCTGCACGCTCCTCAGTATATGACACGTGTCACCCGGACCGCACGCTCCTCAGTGTATGACACACCCGTCCTGCACGCTCCTCAGTGTATGACACGTGTCACCCGGACCGCACGCTCCTCAGTGTATGACACACCCGTCCCGCACGCTCCTCAGTGTATGACACACCCGTCCCGCACGCTCCTCAGTGTATGACACACCCGTCCTGCACGCTCCCCAGTGTATGACACGTGTCACCCGGACCGCACGCTCCTCAGTGTATGACACGTGTCACCCGGACCGCACGCTCCTCAGTGTATGACACACCCGTCCCGCACGCTCCTCAGTGTATGACACGTGTCACCCGTCCCGCACGCTCCTCAGTCTATGACACACCCGTCCCGCACGCTCCTCAGTGTATGACACGTCACCCGTACCGCACGCTCCTCAGTGTATGACACACCCGTTACCGCACGCTCCTCAGTGTATGACACACCCGTCCCGCACGCTCCTCCGTGTATGACACGTGTCACCCGTACCGCACGCTCCTCAGTGTATGACACACCCCGTCCCGCACGCTCCTCCGTGTATGACACAACCCCGTACCGCACGCTCCTCAGTGTATGACACGTGTCACCCGGACCACACGCTCCTCAGTGTATGACACGTGTCACCCGTACCGCACGCTCCTCAGTGTATGACACACCCGTCCCGCACGCTCCTCAGTGTATGACACGTGTCACCCAGACCGCACGCTCCTCAGTGTATGACACATGTCACCGTCCCGCACGCTCCTCAGTCTATGACACACCCGTCCCGCACGCTCCTCAGTGTATGACACGTCACCCGTACCGCACGCTCCTCAGTGTATGACACACCCGTACCGCACGCTCCTCAGTGTATGACACGTGTCACCCGTTACCGCACGCTCCTCAGTGTATGACACGTGTCACCCGTACCGCACGCTCCTCAGTGTATGACACATGTCACCCGTACCGCACGCTCCTCAGTGTATGACACACCCGTACCGCACGCTCCTCAGTGTATGACACGTCACCCGTACCGCACGCTCCTCAGTGTATGACACACCCATACTGCACGCTCTTCAGTGTATGACACATGTCGCCTGTACCGCACGCTCCTCAGTGTATGACACGTCACCCGTACCGCACGCTCCTCAGTGTATGACACACCCATACCGCACACTCCTCAGTGTATGACACACCCATACCGCACGCTCCTCAGTGTATGACACACCCGTACCGCACGCTCCTCAGTGTATGACACGTGTCACCCGTACCGCACGCTCCTCAGTGTATGACACACCCGTACCGACGCTCCTCAGTGTATGACACATCGCCATACCGCACGCTCCTCAGTGTATGACACGTGTCACCCGTACCGCACGCTCCTCAGTGTATGACACACCCGGTACCGCACGCTCCTCAGTGTATGACACACCCATACCGCACGCTCTTCAGTGTATGACACATGTCGCCTGTACCGCACGCTCCTCGGTGTATGACACGTCACCCGTACCGCACGCTCCTCAGTGTATGACACACCCATACCGCACACTCCTCAGTGTATGACACACCCCATACCGCACGCGTCCTCAGTGCTATGACACACCCGTACCGCACGCTCCTCAGTGTATGACACGTGTCACCCGTACCGCACGCTCCTCAGTGTATGACACACCCGTACCGCACGCTCCTCAGTGTATGACACACCCGTACCGCACGCTCCTCAGTGTATGACACACCCATACCGCACGCTCCTCAGTGTATGACACACCCGTACCGCACGCTCCTCAGTGTATGACACACCCGTACCGCACGCTCCTCAGTGTATGACACACCCGTACCGCACGCTCTTCAGTGTATGACACACCCATACCGCACACTCCTCAGTGTATGACACACCCATACCGCACGCTCCTCAGTGTATGACACGTGTCACCCGTACCGCACGCTCCTCAGTGTATGACACACCCGTACCGCACGCTCCTCAGTGTATGACACACCCATACCGCACGCTCCTCAGTGTATGACACACCCCATACCGCACGCTCCTCAGTGTAATGACACACCCGTACCGCACGCTCATCAGTGTATGACACGTGTCACCCGTACCGCACGCTCCTCAGTGTATGACACACCCGTACCGCACGCTCCTCAGTGTATGACACACCCATACCGCACGCTCCTCAGTGTATGACACACCCGTACCGCACGCTCCTCAGTGTATGACACACCCATACCTACCGCACGCTCCTCAGTGTATGACACATGTCGCCTGTACCGCACGCTCCTCAGTGTATGACACACCCATACCGCACGCTCCTCAGTATATGACACACCCGTACCGCACACTCCTCAGTGTATGACACACCCATACCGCACGCTCCTCAGTGTATGACACACCCGTACCGCACGCTCCCTCAGTGTATGACACGTGTCACCCGTCCCGCACGCTCCGCAGTGTATGACACACCCGTCCCGCACGCTCCTCAGTGTAAGACACGTGTCACCCGTCCCGCACGCTCCGCAGTGTATGACACACCCGTCCCCGCACGCTCCGCAGTGTATGACACAGCCACTGCCTTCTGCACCCGACACCCAGACGCAGCCACTGCTTTCTGCACCCGACACCCAGACGCAGCCACTGCCTCCTGCACCCTACACCCAGACGCAGCCACTGCCTCCTGCATCCGACACCCAGACGCAGCCACTGCCTCCTGCATCCGACACCCAGACGCAGCCACTGCCTCCTGCACCCGACACCCAGACGCAGCCACTGCCTTCCTGCCCCCGACACCCAGACGCAGCCACTGCCTCCTGCCCCCGACACCCAGACGCAGCCACTGCCTCCTGCCCCCGACACCCAGACGCAGCCACTGCCTCCTGCCCCCGACACCCAGACGCAGCCACTGCCTCCTGCCCCCGACACCCAGACGCAGCCACTGCCTCCTGCCCCCGACACCCAGACGCAGCCACTGCCTCCTGCCCCCGACACCCAGACGCAGCCACTGCCTCCTGCCCCCGACACCCAGACGCAGCCACTGCCTCCTGCCCCCGACACCCAGACGCAGCCACTGCCTCCTGCCCCCGACACCAGACGCAGCCACTGCCTCCTGCCCCCCGACACCAGACGCAGCCACTGCCCCCGACACCCAGACGCAGCCACTGCCTCCTGCCCCGACACCCAGACGCAGCCCTGCCCCCCGACACCCAGACGCAGCCACTGCCTCCTGCCCGACACCCAGACGCAGCCACTGCCTCCTGCCCCCGACACCCAGACGCAGCCACTGCCTCCTGCCCGACACCCAGACGCAGCACTGCCTCTGCCCCGACACCCAGACGCAGCCACTGCCTCCTGCCCCCGACACCCAGACGCAGCCACTGCCTCCTGCCCCCGACACCCAGACGCAGCCACTGCCTCCTGCCCCCGACACCCAGACGCAGCCACTGCCTCCTGCCCCCGACACCCAGACGCAGCCACTGCCTCCTGCCCCCGACACCCAGACGCAGCCACTGCCTCCTGCCCCCGACACCCAGACGCAGCCACTGCCTCCTGCCCCCGACACCCAGACGCAGCCACTGCCGCCTGCCCCCGACACCCAGACGCAGCCACTGCCTCCTGCACGCGACACCACCCGACACCCAGACGCAGCCACTGCCTCCTGCACCCGACAACCAGACGCAGTCACTGCCTCCAGCACCCGACAACCAGACGCAGCCACTGCCTCCTGCACCCGACACCCAGACGCAGCCACTGCCTCCTGCACCCGACACCCAGACGCAGCCACTGCCTCCTGCACCCGACACCACCCGACAACCAGACGCAGCCACTGCCACCAGTGTGTGGCCCAGTTAATGGTGGAGTACCCGTCATGTGGCCCCTGAAGTGTATGAGGCTGCCCGTCGTGGATCACTATGATGATGCAATAATTGTACCCCTGATAGTGTGGTAATGGCCGCAGCGTGTACTGACAGGACGATTATACACACAGCATGTGTCATATGTATAATTGTATAATATACAGCCTGTACATGGGGTCACTGACCTGTACATCTACAGTCCCTGATAGTGTGGTAATGGCTGCAGTGTGTACTGACAGGACGATTATACCCACAGCGTGTGTCCTGTGTATAATATACAGCCTGTACATGGGGTCACTGACCTGTACACCTACAGTCCCTGATAGTGTAGTAATGGCTGCAGTGTGTACTGACAGGACGATTATACCCACAGCGTGTGTCCTGTGTATAATATACAGCCTGTACATGGGGTCACTGACCTGTACACCTACAGCCCCTGATAGTGTGGTAATGGCTGCAGCGTGTACTGACAGGACGATTATACACACAGCGTGTGTCCTGTGTATAATATACAGCCTGTACATGGGGTCACTGACCTGTACATCTACAGCCCCTGATAGTGTGATAATGGCTGCAGCGTGTACTGACAGGACGATTATACACACAGCGTGTGTCATATGTATAATATACAGCCTGTACATGGGGTCACTGACCTGTACACCTACAGTCCCTGATAGTGTGGTAATGGCTGCAGTGTGTACTGACAGGACGATTATACACACAGCGTGTGTCCTGTGTATAATATACAGCCTGTACATGGGGTCACTGACCTGTACACCTACAGTCCCTGATAGTGTAGTAATGGCTGCAGTGTGTACTGACAGGACTATTATACCCACAGCGTGTGTCCTGTGTATAATATACAGCCTGTACATGGGGTCACTGACCTGACACCTACAGTCCCTGATAGTGTGATAATGGCTGCAGCGTGTACTGACAGGACGATTATACCCACAGCGTGTGTCCTGTGTATAATATACAGCCTGTACATGGGGTCACTGACCTGTACACCTACAGTCCCTGATAGTGTGGTAATGGCTGCAGTGTGTACTGACAGGACGATTATACCCACAGCGTGTGTCATATGTATAATATACAGCCTGTACATGGGGTCACTGACCTGTACACCTACAGTCCCTGATAGTGTGGTAATGGCCGCAGTGTGTACTGACAGGACTATTATACCCACAGCGTGTGTCCTGTGTATAATATACAGCCTGTACATGGGGTCACTGACCTGACACCTACAGTCCCTGATAGTGTGGTAATGGCTGCAGTGTGTACTGACAGGACGATTATACCCACAGCGTGTGTCCTGTGTATAATATACAGCCTGTACATGGGGTCACTGACCTGTACACCTACAGCCCATGATAGTGTGGTAATGGCTGCAGCGTGTACTGACAGGACGATTATACCCACAGCGTGTGTCCTGTGTATAATATACAGCCTGTACATGGGGTCACTGACCTGTACACCTACAGTCCCTGATAGTGTGGTAATGGCCGCAGCGTGTACTGACAGGACTATTATACACACAGCGTGTGTCCTGTGTATAATATACAGCCTGTACATGGGGTCACTGACCTGTACACCTACAGTCCCTGATAGTGTGGTAATGGCTGCAGCGTGTACTGACAGGACGATTATACCCACAGCGTGTGTCCTGTGTATAATATACAGCCTGTACATGGGGTCACTGACCTGTACACCTACAGTCCCTGATAGTGTAGTAATGGCTGCAGTGTGTACTGACAGGACGATTATACCCACAGCGTGTGTCATATGTATAATATACAGCCTGTACATGGGGTCACTGACCTGTACACCTACAGTCCCTGATAGTGTAGTAATGGCCGCAGTGTGTACTGACAGGACGATTATACCCACAGCGTGTGTCCTATGTATAATATACAGCCTGTACATGGGGTCACTGACCTGTACACCTACAGTCCCTGATAGTGTGGTAATGGCTGCAGCGTGTACTGACAGGACGATTATACACACAGCGTGTGTCCTATGTATAATATACAGCCTGTACATGGGGTCACTGACCTGTACACCTACAGTCCCTGATAGTGTAGTAATGGCTGCAGCGTGTACTGACAGGACGATTATACACACAGCGTGTGTCCTATGTATAATATACAGCCTGTACATGGGGTCACTGACCTGTACACCTACAGTCCCTGATAGTGTGGTAATGGCTGCAGCGTGTACTGACAGGACTATTATACACAGCGTGTGTCCTGTGTATAATATACAGCCTGTACATGGGGTCACTGACCTGTACACCTACAGCCCCTGATAGTGTGGTAATGGCCTCAGTGTGTACTGACAGGACGATTATACCCACAGCGTGTGTCCTGTGTATAATATACAGCCTGTACATGGGGTCACTGACCTGTACACCTACAGTCCCTGATAGTGTGGTAATGGCTGCAGTGTGTACTGACAGGACGATTATACCCACAGCGTGTGTCATATGTATAATATACAGCCTGTACATGGGGTCACTGACCTGTACACCTACAGTCCCTGATAGTGTGGTAATGGCTGCAGCGTGTACTGACAGGACGATTATACCCACAGCGTGTGTCCTGTGTATAATATACAGCCTGTACATGGGGGTCACTGACCTGTACACCTACAGTCCCTGATAGTGTAGTAATGGCTGCAGTGTGTACTGACAGGACGATTATACCCACAGCGTGTGTCCTGTGTATAATATACAGCCTGTACATGGGGTCACTGACCTGTACACCTACAGTCCCTGATAGTGTAGTAATGGCTGCAGCGTGTACTGACTGGACGATTATACACACAGCGTGTGTCCTGTGTATATTATACAGCCTGTGCTCCTACAGTCCCTGACACAGATGTGTGGTAAAGGCCGCGGCATGTGTAAATACGCGATGAGGTAAGTCCGGGACAAGTTCATCTCTTATCTGCGTAGTTATATGGTATTCTGGAGTTTGTGCCCCTTTATCAGGAAGCGATAGAGACATCTGTACACCGTGGACTTTGCTCTCACCTAATCGTGTTCCCTGGTACGCATCAGATACAGGGACCCAGGGGCCCTTTGCCAAAGATTAATGATGAAGATGGTCCCTAACATCAGGCCAAATTCCACGTGCCAGTCCCCAAGGTGCAAAGTTCTGCGTTCATTCCCAGAAGCCGGATTATAAGGTCACATAGAGATGTGTGCTGGGGAAAATGGAGACTAAGCAAAAGGGGTTCTATGAGACCCCGTGTTTCCTAATGTGCAGGATCCCCACTGTTACAGTGCCCTGGCGGTGTGACGGCGTGCCCGGTCTGTGTGACGGCGTGCCCGGTCGGTGTGACGGCGTGCCCTGGCGGTGTGACGGCGTGCCCTGGCGGTGTGACGGCGTGCCCTGGTGGTGTGACGGCGTGCCCTGCCGGTGTGACGGTGTGCCCGGTCTGGGTGACGGCGTGCCCTGCCGGTGTGTTAATGACCGAATTCTGCTTTTTCCTCTTTTCCAAATGCAGTGATCGGCATGAAAGTGCTATAACCTATTTTGGTAAATGCTGTTACTGCCGATAAATAGATATATACATAGCCAAGTCTTTGTATTATACAGATATATACTATAGCAGTGTTACTGTGCTATATATAGAGAGAGAGAAAAACACTATTCCACGGCACTCGCCTGTACCTAGATCTCTGACCAGATTACAGTGTGGTGAGACACCATGTTGCAGCCACATCTAGGAATAGGTGAGGGCCGTGGAATAGTGTTTTCTGTTATCACATTTTCTCATGCGCCCTGTTGTAACGTAATTCTAGCTCATGTCGGCTGTTCTCATGTCGGCTGTACAGCAGGTGTGCTGGTACCTGTCTCCCCTGTCTAAGCAATGTATGCCCGTAACACTAATGTGATAGCTATTAATTATAACCATCCTGAGCATTAGTAGGACCTGCAGCATAGTGGGGTCTCTTGTCGGGGGGCTGCAGGCTTCCATGTTTTGATTAATACATGAATAAAACGCCACAGGTTATTGTCAGTATGTGTGCGCGCGCGCACACACACACACACACACACACACACACACACACACACACACACACACACACACACACACACACACACACACACACACACACACACACACACACACACACACACACACACACCACCATCGCTCAGTGATCCTGTTGCTGTACTCTGTGTTGTCCCCCCACATGAGTTACAGGACGCTATAAATCACTTTCCAAGTGTCACCAGCAATATATATAAATAAGCAATCGTCTTATAACAACAATTTATGAAAGACATTCTCCATGCGATACACACACTGAGACAGAACACATCACTACACAAGTCACACAGGGTGTGTCACTCTGAGGTGTGCAGGGTATGGTCTCTATGGGCGGGGCTGCACAGGGTCACATGGTATATAGAGTATAGCAGGCAGCTGCAGTACCGGCGGTGGACGCCAGGGTGCAGCACTCGCGGTGTGGGAGGAGCGGTGCTGGGCGGCAGGGTGCGCTGTAGAGCCGGAAGCAGCGCTAGTACAGTCAGTGTCAGGCCCGGCTCAGTCAGTCACGTCCTCTGTGTCTCCGAGCTGCCTCACTCATCTATCTCCGGTCAGGGCTGGCTCAGTGACTCAGTGTCCCCTCTCTCTCCGGCCAGGGCTGGCTCAGTGACCCAGTGTCCCCTCTCTCTCCGGTCAGGGCTGGCTCAGTGACTCAGTGTCCCCTCTCTCTCCGGTCAGGGCTGGCTCAGTGACTCAGTGTCCCCTCTCTCTCCGGTCAGGGCTGGCTCAGTGCGCCGAGCT
The DNA here is from genome assembly GCF_028390025.1 of Pseudophryne corroboree. Lineage (NCBI taxonomy): Eukaryota > Metazoa > Chordata > Amphibia > Anura > Myobatrachidae > Pseudophryne > Pseudophryne corroboree. Next base: position 3,968,785 of record NC_086452.1, read on the forward strand.
GTGCTGGCAGCTCCGCGGTCGGGCGGGGAAGCGGCAGGTACCGGGCGCCAGGCTCGCGCTGCAGCATAACATCGGACTCGGGGGAGCGGCGGTGGTGACGCTGTACAGGATGGGGTTCCCGGAGACCGGGTGAGTGTAATGTCCTGTCCCTGCAGTGTGTGTAGAGTCACTGTGTAATGTCCTGTCCCTGCAGTGTGTGTGTAGTCACTGTGTAATGTCCTGTCCCTGCAGTGTGTGTAGAGTCACTGTGTAATGTCCTGTCCCTGCAGTGTGTGTGTGTAGTCACTGTGTAATGTCCTGTCCCTGCAGTGTGTGTGTAGTCACTGTGTAATGTCCTGTCCCTGCAGTGTGTGTGTAGTCACTGTGTAATGTCCTGTTCCTGCAGTGTGTGTGTGTAGTCACTGTGTAATGTCCTGTCCCTGCAGTGTGTGTGTGTGTGTAGTCACTGTGTAATGTCCTGTCCCTGCAGTGTGTGTGTGTGTAGTCACTGTGTAATGTCCTGTCCCTGCAGTGTGTGTGTGTAGTCACTGTGTAATGTCCTGTCCCTGCAGTGTGTGTGTAGTCACTGTGTAATGTCCTGTCCCTGCAGTGTGTGTGTGTGTAGTCACTGTGTAATGTCCTGTCCCTGCAGTGTGTGTGTGTAGTCACTGTGTAATGTCCTGTCCCTGCAGTGTGTGTGTGTGTGTGTAGAGTCACTGTGTAATGTCCTGTCCCTGCAGTGTGTGTGTAGTCACTGTGTAATGTCCTGTCCCTGCAGTGTGTGTGTAGTCACTGTGTAATGTCCTGTCCCTGCAGTGTGTGTGTAGTCACTGTGTAATGTCCTGTCCCTGCAGTGTGTGTAGTCACTGTGTAATGTCCTGTCCCTGCAGTGTGTGTAGTCACTGTGTAATGTCCTGTCCCTGCAGTGTGTGTGTAGTCACTGTGTAATGTCCTGTCCCTGCAGTGTGTGTGTAGTCACTGTGTAATGTCCTGTCCCTGCAGTGTGTGTGTAGTCACTGTGTAATGTCCTGTCCCTGCAGTGTGTGTAGTCACTGTGTAATGTCCTGTCCCTGCAGTGTGTGTGTGTAGTCACTGTGTAATGTCCTGTCCCTGCAGTGTGTGTGTGTAGTCACTGTGTAATGTCCTGTCCCTGCAGTGTGTGTGTAGTCACTGTGTAATGTCCTGTCCCTGCAGTGTGTGTGTAGTCACTGTGTAATGTCCTGTTCCTGCAGTGTGTGTGTAGTCACTGTGTAATGTCCTGTCCCTGCAGTGTGTGTGTGTGTAGTCACTGTGTAATGTCCTGTCCCTGCAGTGTGTGTGTGTGTAGTCACTGTGTAATGTCCTGTCCCTGCAGTGTGTGTGTAGTCACTGTGTAATGTCCTGTCCCTGCAGTGTGTGTGTGTGTAGTCACTGTGTAATGTCCTGTCCCTGCAGTGTGTGTGTGTAGTCACTGTGTAATGTCCTGTCCCTGCAGTGTGTGTAGTCACTGTGTAATGTTCTGTCCCTGCAGTGTGTGTGTGTAGTCACTGTGTAATGTCCTGTCCCTGCAGTGTGTGTGTGTGTGTAGTCACTGTGTAATGTCCTGTCCCTGCAGTGTGTGTGTAGTCACTGTGTAATGTCCTGTTCCTGCAGTGTGTGTGTGTAGTCACTGTGTAATGTCCTGTCCCTGCAGTGTGTGTGTGTGTGTAGTCACTGTGTAATGTCCTGTCCCTGCAGTGTGTGTGTGTGTAGTCACTGTGTAATGTCCTGTCCCTGCAGTGTGTGTGTAGTCACTGTGTAATGTCCTGTCCCTGCAGTGTGTGTGTGTGTGTGTAGTCACTGTGTAATGTCCTGTCCCTGCAGTGTGTGTGTGTAGTCACTGTGTAATGTCCTGTCCCTGCAGTGTGTGTGTAGTCACTGTGTAATGTCCTGTCCCTGCAGTGTGTGTGTAGTTACTGTGTAATGTCCTGTCCCTGCAGTGTGTGTGTGTAGTCACTGTGTAATGTCCTGTCCCTGCAGTGTGTGTGTAGTCACTGTGTAATGTCCTGTCCCTGCAGTGTGTGTGTAGTCACTGTGTAATGTCCTGTCCCTGCAGTGTGTGTAGAGTCACTGTGTAATGTCCTGTCCCTGCAGTGTGTGTAGAGTCACTGTGTAATGTCCTGTCCCTGCAGTGTGTGTGTGTGTAGTCACTGTGTAATGTCCTGTCCCTGCAGTGTGTGTGTAGTCACTGTGTAATGTCCTGTTCCTGCAGTGTGTGTGTAGTCACTGTGTAATGTCCTGTCCCTGCAGTGTGTGTGTGTGTGTGTGTGTGTAGTTACTGTGTAATGTCCTGTCCCTGCAGTGTGTGTGTGTAGTCACTGTGTAATGTCCTGTCCCTGCAGTGTGTGTAGTCACTGTGTAATGTCCTGTCCCTGCAGTGTGTGTGTGTGTAGTCACTGTGTAATGTCCTGTCCCTGCAGTGTGTGTGTGTGTGTGTGTAGTCACTGTGTAATGTCCTGTCCCTGCAGTGTGTGTGTGTAGTCACTGTGTAATGTCCTGTCCCTGCAGTGTGTGTGTAGTCACTGTGTAATGTCCTGTCCCTGCAGTGTGTGTGTGTAGTCACTGTGTAATGTCCTGTCCCTGCAGTGTGTGTGTAGTCACTGTGTAATGTCCTGTCCCTGCAGTGTGTGTAGTTACTGTGTAATGTCCTGTCCCTGCAGTGTGTGTGTGTAGTCACTGTGTAATGTCCTGTCCCTGCAGTGTGTGTGTGTAGTCAGTGTAATGTCCTGTCCCTGCAGTGTGTGTGTAGTCACTGTGTAATGTCCTGTCCCTGCAGTGTGTGTAGTCACTGTGTAATGTCCTGTTCCTGCAGTGTGTGTGTGTAGTCACTGTGTAATGTCCTGTCCCTGCAGTGTGTGTGTGTGTAGTCACTGTGTAATGTCCTGTCCCTGCAGTGTGTGTGTGTGTGTAGTTACTGTGTAATGTCCTGTCCCTGCAGTGTGTGTGTGTGTGTGTGTGTAGTCACTGTGTAATGTCCTGTCCCTGCAGTGTGTGTGTAGTCACTGTGTAATGTCCTGTCCCTGCAGTGTGTGTGTGTGTGTGTAGTTACTGTGTAATGTCCTGTCCCTGCAGTGTGTGTGTGTAGTCACTGTGTAATGTCCTGTCCCTGCAGTGTGTGTGTGTAGTCACTGTGTAATGTCCTGTCCCTGCAGTGTGTGTGTAGTCACTGTGTAATGTCCTGTCCCTGCAGTGTGTGTGTGTAGTCACTGTGTAATGTCCTGTCCCTGCAGTGTGTGTGTGTAGTCACTGTGTAATGTCCTGTCCCTGCAGTGTGTGTGTAGTCACTGTGTAATGTCCTGTCCCTGCAGTGTGTGTGTAGAGTCACTGTGTAATGTCCTGTCCCTGCAGTGTGTGTAGTCACTGTGTAATGTCCTGTCCCTGCAGTGTGTGTGTAGTCACTGTGTAATGTCCTGTCCCTGCAGTGTGTGTAGTCACTGTGTAATGTCCTGTCCCTGCAGTGTGTGTGTAGTCACTGTGTAATGTCCTGTCCCTGCAGTGTGTGTAGTCACTGTGTAATGTCCTGTCCCTGCAGTGTGTGTAGAGTCACTGTGTAATGTCCTGTCCCTGCAGTGTGTGTAGAGTCACTGTGTAATGTCCTGTCCCTGCAGTGTGTGTGTGTAGAGTCACTGTGTAATGTCCTGTCCCTGCAGTGTGTGTGTGTGGAGTCACTGTGTAATGTCCTGTCCCTGCAGTGTGTGTGTGTGTGGAGTCACTGTGTAATGTCCTGTCCCTGCAGTGTGTGTGTAGTCACTGTGTAATGTCCTGTCCCTGCAGTGTGTGTGTAGAGTCACTGTGTAATGTCCTGTCCCTGCAGTGTGTGTAGTCACTGTGTAATGTCCTGTCCCTGCAGTGTGTGTAGAGTCACTGTGTAATGTCCTGTCCCTGCAGTGTGTGTGTGTAGTCACTGTGTAATGTCCTGTCCCTGCAGTGTGTGTGTGTGTAGTCACTGTGTAATGTCCTGTCCCTGCAGTGTGTGTGTGTGTAGTCACTGTGTAATGTCCTGTCCCTGCAGTGTGTGTGTAGTCACTGTGTAATGTCCTGTCCCTGCAGTGTGTGTGTAGAGTCACTGTGTAATGTCCTGTCCCTGCAGTGTGTGTAGAGTCACTGTGTAATGTCCTGTCCCTGCAGTGTGTGTAGAGTCACTGTGTAATGTCCTGTCCCTGCAGTGTGTGTGTGTAGTCACTGTGTAATGTCCTGTCCCTGCAGTGTGTGTGTAGTCGCTGTGTAATGTCCTGTCCCTGCAGTGTGTGTGTAGTCACTGTGTAATGTCCTGTCCCTGCAGTGTGTGTGTGTGTGTGTAGTTACTGTGTAATGTCCTGTCCCTGCAGTGTGTGTGTGTAGTCACTGTGTAATGTCCTGTCCCTGCAGTGTGTGTAGTCACTGTGTAATGTCCTGTCCCTGCAGTGTGTGTGTGTAGTTACTGTGTAATGTCCTGTCCCTGCAGTGTGTGTGTAGTCACTGTGTAATGTCCTGTCCCTGCAGTGTGTGTGTAGTCACTGTGTAATGTCCTGTCCCTGCAGTGTGTGTGTAGTCACTGTGTAATGTCCTGTCCCTGCAGTGTGTGTGTGTAGTCACTGTGTAATGTCCTGTCTCTGCAGTGTGTGTAGTCACTGTGTAATGTCCTGTCCCTGCAGTGTGTGTGTAGTCACTGTGTAATGTCCTGTCCCTGCAGTGTGTGTAGTCACTGTGTAATGTCCTGTCCTTGCAGTGTGTGTAGTCACTGTGTAATGTCCTGTCCCTGCAGTGTGTGTGTAGTCACTGTGTAATGTCCTGTCCCTGCAGTGTGTGTAGTCACTGTGTAATGTCCTGTCCCTGCAGTGTGTGTAGTCACTGTGTAATGTCCTGTCCCTGCAGTGTGTGTAGTCACTGTGTAATGTCCTGTCCCTGCAGTGTGTGTGTAGTCACTGTGTAATGTCCTGTCCCTGCAGTGTGTGTAGTCACTGTGTAATGTCCTGTCCCTGCAGTGTGTGTAGAGTCACTGTGTAATGTCCTGTCCCTGCAGTGTGTGTAGTCACTGTGTAATGTCCTGTCCCTGCAGTGTGTGTGTGTAGTCACTGTGTAATGTCCTGTCCCTGCAGTGTGTGTGTGTAGTCACTGTGTAATGTCCTGTCCCTGCAGTGTGTGTGTAGTCACTGTGTAATGTCCTGTCCCTGCAGTGTGTGTGTAGTCACTGTGTAATGTCCTGTCTCTGCAGTGTGTGTAGTCACTGTGTAATGTCCTGTCTCTGCAGTGTGTGTAGTCACTGTGTAATGTCCTGTCTCTGCAGTGTGTGTAGTCACTGTGTAATGTCCTGTCCCTGCAGTGTGTGTGTAGAGTCACTGTGTAATGTCCTGTCCCTGCAGTGTGTGTGTAGAGTCACTGTGTAATGTCCTGTCCCTGCAGTGTGTGTGTAGAGTCACTGTGTAATGTCCTGTCCCTGCAGTGTGTGTGTAGAGTCACTGTGTAATGTCCTGTCCCTGCAGTGTGTGTGTGTAGTCACTGTGTAATGTCCTGTCCCTGCAGTGTGTGTGTAGTCACTGTGTAATGTCCTGTCTCTGCAGAGTGTGTGTGTGTGTGTGTGTGTGTGTGTGTGTGTGTGTAGTCACTGTGTAATGTCCTTTCTCTATCGTCCTAGTGGATGCTGGGGTTCCTGAAAGGACCATGGGGAATAGCGGCTCCGCAGGAGACAGGGCACAAAAAGTAAAGCTTTTCCAGATCAGGTGGTGTGCACTGGCTCCTCCCCCTATGACCCTCCTCCAGACTCCAGTTAGATTTTTGTGCCCGGCCGAGAAGGGTACAATTCTAGGTGGCTCTCATAAAGAGCTGCTTAGAGAAGTTTAGCTTAGGTTTTTTATTTTACAGTGATTCCTGCTGGCAACAGGATCACTGCAACGAGGGACAGAGGGGAGAAGGAGTGAACTCACCTGCGTGCAGGATGGATTGGCTTCTTGGCTACTGGACATGAAGCTCCAGAGGGACGATCACAGGTACAGCCTGGATAGTCACCGGAGCCGCGCCGCCGGCCCCCTCGCAGATGCTGAAGCAAGAAGAGGTCCAGAATCGGCGGCTGAAGACTCCTGCAGTCTTCTAAAGGTAGCGCACAGCACTGCAGCTGTGCGCCATTTTCCTCTCAGCACACTTCACACGGCAGTCACTGAGGGTGCAGGGCGCTGGGAGGGGGGCGCCCTGGGAGGCAAATGTAAACCTATATAAGGCTAAAAATACCTCACATATAGCCCCCAGAGGCTATATGGAGATATTTAACCCCTGCCTAAATGCAATAAATAGCGGGAGACGAGCCCGCCGGAAAAGGGGCGGGGCCTATCTCCTCAGCACACAGCGCCATTTTCTCTCACAGAAAGGCTGGAGAGAAGGCTCCCAGGCTCTCCCCTGCACTGCACTACAGAAACAGGGTTTAAACAGAGAGGGGGGGCACTAAATTGGCGATATAAATATATTAAAGATGCTATAAGGGAGAAACACTTATATAAGGTTGTCCCTATGTAATTATAGCGTTTTTTTGGTGTGTGCTGGCAAACTCTCCCTCTGTCTCTCCAAAGGGCTGGTGGGGTCCTGTCCTCTGTCAGAGCATTCCCGGTGTGTGTGTGCTGTGTGTCGGTACGTGTGTGTCGACATGTATGAGGACGATGTTGGAGGAGGCGGAGCAAATTGCCTATGATGGTGATGTCACTCTCTAGGGAGTCGACACCGGTATGGATGGCTTATTTAGGGAATTACGTGAGAATGTCAACACGCTGCAAGGTCGGTTGACGACATGAGACGGCCGACAAACAATTAGTACCGGTCCAGGCGTCTCAGAAACACCGTCAGGGGCTTTAAAAACGCCCATTTACCTCAGTCGGTCGACACAGACACAGACACCGACACTGAATCCAGTGTCGACGGTGAATAAACAAACGTATTCCTTATTAGGGCCACACGTTAAGGGCAATGAAGGAGGTGTTACATATTTCTGATACTACAAGTACCACAAAAAAGGGTATTATGTGGGAGTGAAAAAACTACCTGTAGTTTTTCCTGAATCAGATAAAATAAAATGAAGTGTGTGATGATGCGTGGGTTTACCCCGATAGCAAATATTGGCGTTATACCTTTTCCCGCCAGAAGTTAAGGCGCATTGGGAAACACCCCTTAGGGTGAATAAGGCGCTCACACGCTTATCAAGTGGCGTTACCGTCTCCAGAACGGCCGCCCTCAAGGAGCCAGCTGATAGGCAGCTGGAAAAATATCCTAAAAAGTATATACACACATAAGGTGGTTATACTGCGACCAGCGATCGCCATCAGCCTGGAGATGCAGTGCTGGGTTGGCTTGGTCGGTTTCCCTGACTGAAAATATCTGATTGATATAGAGCATTTAATGGGATGCATTATATATTTATGTATGCGAGATGCACAGAGGGTTATGTGCACTCTGGCATCAAAATAAGTGCGTGGTCCATATCTCCCAGAAGATGTCATGGACACGACAGTGGTCAGGTGATACATATCCCCTACGACACATGGAAGTATGGCCGTATAAAGGGAAAGAGTTATTTGGGGTCGGTCCAACGGACCTGGGGGTCTCGGCAACAGCTGGAAATCCAACCTTTTTACCCCAAGTTACATCTCAGCAGAAACAGACACCGTCTTTTCAGCCTCAATCTTTCCGTTCCCATGAGGGCAAGCGGGCAAAAGGCCAGTCATATCTGCCCAGACATAGAGGAAAGGGAAGTAGACTGCAGCAGACAGCCCCTTCCCAGGAAAGGAAGCCTTCCACCGCGTCTGCCAAGTCCCCAGCATGACGCTGGGGCCGTGTAAGCGGACTCAGGTTAGGTGGGGGTGTAGTCTCAAGAGTCTCGACGCGCAGTGGGATCACTCGCAAGTTGACCCCTGGATCGTAATAGTATATCCCAGGGGTACAGATTGGAGAGTCGAGACATCTTTTCCTCGCAGGTTCCTGAAGTCTGCGTTACCAACGGCTCCCTCCAACAGGGAGGCAGTATTGGGAAAAATTCACAAGCTGTATTTCCAGCAGGTGATAATCAAAGTACCCCTCCTACAACAAGGAAAGGGGTATTAGTCTTCCACACTATATTGTGGTACTGAAGCCAGACGGCTTGGTGAGACATAGTCTAAATCTGAAATCTTTGAACACTTACATAAAGGTTCAAATCAAGATGGAGTCACTCAGAGCAGTGATAGCGAACCGGAAAGAAGGGGACTATATGGTGTCCCTGGACATCAAGGCTTACCTCCATGTCCAAATTTGCCCTTCTCAACAAGGGTACATCGGGTTCGTGATACAGAACTGTCAATATCAGTTTCAAAAGTTGCCGTTGAATTATCCACGGCACCCCGGGCCTTTACCAAGGTAATGGCCGAAAAGATGATTCTCTTCAAAGAAAAGGGGCATCTTAATTATCCCTTACTTGGACGATATCCTGAAAGGGGCAAGTTCCAGAGAACAGTTGGAGGTCGGAAAAGAACTATCTAAAGTAGTTCTACGATAGCACGAGTGGATTCTAAATATTCCAAAAATCGCAGCTGTTTTTCCGATGATACGTCTGCTGTTCCTAGGAATGATTCTGGGCATAGTCCAGAAAAAGGTATTTCTCCTGGAGGGGAAAGCCAGGGAGTTATCCGACCTAGTCAGAAACCTCCTAAAACCAGGCCAAGTATCAGTGCATTAATGCACAGGAGGCCTGGGAAAAATGGTGGCTTCTTACGAAGCGATTCCATTCGGCAGATCTCACGCAAAACATTGTCAGGGAGATTTGCTGGACGAATGGTCCGGATCGCATCTTCAGATGCATCAGCGTATAACCCTGTCTCCAAGGACAAGGGTGTTTTTTCTGTGGGGGCTGCAGAGTGCTCGTCTTCTAGAGGGCAGCACATTCAGCTTTCAGGACTGTGTTCTGGTGACCACAGATGCCAGCCTGAGGGGCTGGGGAGCAGTCACACAGGGAAGAAATTTCCAAGGAGGTGTGGTCAAGTCTGGAGATTTCTCTCCACATGAATATACTGGAGCTAAGGGCAAGTTACACTGCTCTGAGCCTAGGAAGACCTCTGCTTCAAAGTCAACCGGTGCTGATCCAGTAGGACATCATCATGGCAGTCGCCCACGTAAGCAGACGGGGCGGCACAAGAAGCAGGAGGGCAATGACTGCAAGGATTCTTCGCTGGGCGAAAGATCATGTGATAACACTGTCAGCAGTGTTCATTCCGGGAGTGGACGACTGGGAAGATTTCCTCAGCATGAATGAATTCCACCCGGAAAAGTGGGAACTTCATCTGGAAGTTTCCACATGATTGTAAACCATTGGGAAAGACCAAAGGTGGTTATGCTGGCGTCCCACATGAAGCGCCAGGTCTAGAGACCCTCAGACAATAGCTGGGACGCTCTGGTAACACCGTGGGTGTACCAGTCGGTGTATGTGTTCCCTCCTCTGTTTTTCATACCCAGTGTATGGAAAATGATAGGAAGAAGAGGAGTAAGAACTATACTCGGGGCTCCGGTTTGGCCAAGAAGGACTTGGTACCCGGAACTTCAAGAGATACTAGGAAGGATCTTGATTCAGCAAGAATCATGTCTGTTCCAAGACTTACCGCAGCTGCGTTGACGCCAGGGCGGGGGAACGCCGGATCCTAAGGGAAGAAGGCATTCCGGAAGAGGTCATCCCTACCATGGTCAGAGCCAGGAAGGAGGTGACCGCACAACATTATCACCGCTTAGGTGAAAATATATGTTCCATAGTGTGAGGCCAGGAAGGCTCCACGGAAGAATTTCAACTAGGTTAATTCCTACATTTCCTGCAAACAGGAGTGTCTATGGGCCTAAAATTGGGGTCCATTAAGGTTCAAAATTTCGGCCTGTCGATTTTCTTCCAGAAAGAAAGTGGCTTCAGTTACTGAAGTCCAGAAGTTTGTTAAGGGAGTACTACAACCCCCTTCAATGTCTCCAGTGACACTGGGCGATCTCAATGTAGTTTTGGGATTCCTAAAATCACATTGGTTTAAGCAACTCAAATCTGTGGATTTGTTATATCTCACATGGTAAGTGACCATGTTGTTGGTCCTGGCCTCGGCCAGGTGAGTGTCAGGATTGGCGGCTGTGTCTCACAAAGCCATATCTGATTGTCCATTCGGACAGAGCAAAGCTGCGGACTCGTCCCCAGTTTCTCCTGAAGGTGGTGTCAGCGTTTCACCTGAACCAGCTTATTGTGGTACCTGCGGTTACTAGGGACTTGGTGGACTCCAAGTTGCTGGATGTTGTCAGGGCCCTGAAAATATAGTTTCCAGGTCGGCTGGAGTCAGGAAATCTGACTTGCTGTTTATCCTGTATGTACCCAACAAGCTGGGTGCTCCTGCTTCTAAGCAGTCGATTGCTCGTTGGATTTTTAGCACAGTTCAACTTGCACATTCTGTGGCAGGCATGCCACAGCCTAAATCGGTTAAGGCCCATTCCACAAGGAAGGTGGGCTCATCTTGGGCGGCTGCCCGAGGGGTCTCGGCATTACAACTCTGCCGAGCAACTACGTAGTCGGGGGAGAACACGTTTGTAAATTTCTACAAATATGATACCCTGGCAAAAGAGGACATGGAATTCTCTCATTCGGTGCTGCAGAGTCATCCGCACTCTCCCGCCCGTTTTGGGAGCTTTGGTATAATCCCCATGGTCCTTTCAGGAACCCCAGCATCCACTAGGACGATAGAGAAAATAAGAATTTACTTACCGATAATTCTATTTCTCGGAGTCCGTAGTGGATGCTGGGCGCCCATCCCAAGTGCGGATTATCTGCAATACTTGTACATAGTTATTGCTAACTAATTCGGGTTACTGTTGTAGTGAGCCATCTTTCAGAGGCTCCTCTGTTATCATACTGTTAACTGGGTTCAGATCACAGGTTGTACAGTGTGATTGGTGTGGCTGGTATGAGTCTTACCAGGGATTCAAAATCCTCCCTTATTGTGTACGCTCGTCCGGGCACAGTACCTAACTGGAGTCTGGAGGAGGGTCATAGGGGGAGGAGCCAGTGCACACCACCTGATCTGGAAAAGCTTTACTTTTTGTGCCCTGTCTCCTGCGGAGCCGCTATTCCCCATGGTCCTTTCAGGAACCCCAGCATCCACTACGGACTCCGAGAAATAGAATTATCGGTAAGTAAATTCTTATTGTCTCTGCAGTGTGTGTAGTCACTGTGTAATGTCCTGTCCCTGCAGTGTGTGTGTAGTCACTGTGTAATGTCCTGTCCCTGCAGTGTGTAGTCACTGTGTAATGTCCTGTCCCTGCAGTGTGTGTGTGTGTGTGTAGTCACTGTGTAATGTCCTGTCCCTGCAGTGTGTGTAGTCACTGTGTAATGTCCTGTCCCTGCAGTGTGTGTAGAGTCACTGTGTAATGTCCTGTCCCTGCAGTGTGTGTGTGTGTGTGTGTGTGTGTGTAGTCACTGTGTAATGTCCTGTCCCTGCAGTGTGTGTGTGTGTGTAGTCACTGTGTAATGTCCTGTCCCTGCAGTGTGTGTGTAGTCACTGTGTAATGTCCTGTCCCTGCAGTGTGTGTGTAGTCACTGTGTAATGTCCTGTCCCTGCAGTGTGTGTGTAGTCACTGTGTAATGTCCTGTCCCTGCAGTGTGTGTAGTCACTGTGTAATGTCCTGTCCCTGCAGTGTGTGTGTAGTCACTGTGTAATGTCCTGTCCCTGCAGTGTGTGTGTAGTCACTGTGTAATGTCCTGTCCCTGCAGTGTGTGTGTGTAGTCACTGTGTAATGTCCTGTCCCTGCAGTGTGTGTGTAGTCACTGTGTAATGTCCTGTCCCTGCAGTGTGTGTAGTCACTGTGTAATGTCCTGTCCCTGCAGTGTGTGTAGTCACTGTGTAATGTCCTGTCCCTGCAGTGTGTGTAGTCACTGTGTAATGTCCTGTCCCTGCAGTGTGTGTAGTCACTGTGTAATGTCCTGTCCCTGCAGTGTGTGTAGAGTCACTGTGTAATGTCCTGTCCCTGCAGTGTGTGGGTAGTCACTGTGTAATGTCCTGTCCCTGCAGTGTGTGTGTAGAGTCACTGTGTAATGTCCTGTCCCTGCAGTGTGTGTAGTCACTGTGTAATGTCCTGTCTCTGCAGTGTGTGTGTGTGTGTGTGTGTGTGTGTGTGTAGTCACTGTGTAATGTCCTGTCTCTGCAGTGTGTGTAGTCACTGTGTAATGTCCTGTCCCTGCAGTGTGTGTGTGTAGTCACTGTGTAATGTCCTGTCCCTGCAGTGTGTGTGTGTGTGTGTGTGTGTGTGTGTGTGTGTGTGTGTGTGGTCACTGTGTAATGTCCTGTCCCTGCAGTGTGTGTGTGTGTGTAGTCACTGTGTAATGTCCTGTCCCTGCAGTGTGTGTGTAGTCACTGTGTAATGTCCTGTCCCTGCAGTGTGTGTAGTCACTGTGTAATGTCCTGTCTCTGCAGTGTGTGTGTGTGTGTGTGTGTGTAGTCACTGTGTAATGTCCTGTCTCTGCAGTGTGTGTGTGTGTGTGTGTGTGTGTAGTCACTGTGTAATGTCCTGTCCCTGCAGTGTGTGTGTGTGTAGTCACTGTGTAATGTCCTGTCCCTGCAGTGTGTGTGTAGTCACTGTGTAATGTCCTGTCTCTGCAGTGTGTGTAGTCACTGTGTAATGTCCTGTCTCTGCAGTGTGTGTAGTCACTGTGTAATGTCCTGTCTCTGCAGTGTGTGTGTGTAGTCACTGTGTAATGTCCTGTCTCTGCAGTGTGTGTGTGTAGTCACTGTGTAATGTCCTGTCTCTGCAGTGTGTGTAGTCACTGTGTAATGTCCTGTCCCTGCAGTGTGTGTGTGTGTGTGTGTGTGTGTGTAGTCACTGTGTAATGTCCTGTCTCTGCAGTGTGTGTAGTCGCTATGTAATGTCCTGTCTCTGCAGTGTGTGTGTGTGTGCAGTCACTGTGTAATGTCCTGTCCCTGCAGTGTGTGTGTAGTCACTGTGTAATGTCCTGTCCCTGCAGTGTGTGTGTAGTCACTGTGTAATGTCCTGTCCCTGCAGTGTGTGTGTAGTCACTGTGTAATGTCCTGTCCCTGCAGTGTGTGTGTGTGTGTGTGTGTGTGTGTGTGTGTGTGTATGTAGTCACTGTGTAATGTCCTGTCTCTGCAGTGTGTGTGTAGTCACTGTGTAATGTCCTGTCCCTGCAGTGTGTGTGTAGTCACTGTGTAATGTCCTGTCCCTGCAGTGTGTGTGTGTGTAGTCACTGTGTAATGTCCTGTCCCTGCAGTGTGTGTGTAGTCACTGTGTAATGTCCTGTCCCTGCAGTGTGTGTGTGTGTGTGTGTGTAGTCACTGTGTAATGTCCTGTCCCTGCAGTGTGTGTGTGTGTAGTCACTGTGTAATGTCCTGTCCCTGCAGTGTGTGTAGTCACTGTGTAATGTCCTGTCCCTGCAGTGTGTGTAGAGTCACTGTGTAATGTCCTGTCCCTGCAGTGTGTGTAGTCACTGTGTAATGTCCTGTCCCTGCAGTGTGTGTGTGTGTGTGTGTGTGTGTGTGTGTAGTCACTGTGTAATGTCCTGTCCCTGCAGTGTGTGTAGTCACTGTGTAATGTCCTGTCCCTGCAGTGTGTGTGTGTGTAGTCACTGTGTAATGTCCTGTCCCTGCAGTGTGTGTGTGTGTGTGTGTGTGTGTGTGTGTGTGTGTGTGTGTGTGTGTGTGTGTGTGTGTGGTCACTGTGTAATGTCCTGTCTCTGCAGTGTGTGTGTGTGTGTGTGTGTGTGTGTGTAGTCACTGTGTAATGTCCTGTCCCTGCAGTGTGTGTGGAGTCACTGTGTAATGTCCTGTCCCTGCAGTGTGTGTGGAGTCACTGTGTAATGTCCTGTCCCTGCAGTGTGTGGGTAGTCACTGTGTAATGTCCTGTCCCTGCAGTGTGTGTGTAGAGTCACTGTGTAATGTCCTGTCCCTGCAGTGTGTGTAGAGTCACTGTGTAATGTCCTGTCCCTGCAGTGTGTGTAGTCACTGTGTAATGTCCTGTCTCTGCAGTGTGTGTGTGTGTGTGTGTGTAGTCACTGTGTAATGTCCTGTCTCTGCAGTGTGTGTAGTCACTGTGTAATGTCCTGTCCCTGCAGTGTGTGTGTGTGTAGTCACTGTGTAATGTCCTGTCCCTGCAGTGTGTGTGTGTGTGTGTAGTCACTGTGTAATGTCCTGTCCCTGCAGTGTGTGTGTGTAGTCACTGTGTAATGTCCTGTCCCTGCAGTGTGTGTGTGTAGTCACTGTGTAATGTCCTGTCCCTGCAGTGTGTGTGTAGTCACTGTGTAATGTCCTGTCCCTGCAGTGTGTGTGTAGTCACTGTGTAATGTCCTGTCTCTGCAGTGTGTGTGTGTGTGTAGTCACTGTGTAATGTCCTGTCTCTGCAGTGTGTGTGTGTGTGTGTAGTCACTGTGTAATGTCCTGTCCCTGCAGTGTGTGTGTGTGTAGTCACTGTGTAATGTCCTGTCCCTGCAGTGTGTGTGTAGTCACTGTGTAATGTCCTGTCTCTGCAGTGTGTGTAGTCACTGTGTAATGTCCTGTCTCTGCAGTGTGTGTGTGTAGTCACTGTGTAATGTCCTGTCTCTGCAGTGTGTGTGTGTAGTCACTGTGTAATGTCCTGTCTCTGCAGTGTGTGTAGTCACTGTGTAATGTCCTGTCCCTGCAGTGTGTGTGTGTGTGTGTGTGTGTAGTCACTGTGTAATGTCCTGTCTCTGCAGTGTGTGTAGTCGCTATGTAATGTCCTGTCTCTGCAGTGTGTGTGTGTGTGCAGTCACTGTGTAATGTCCTGTCCCTGCAGTGTGTGTGTAGTCACTGTGTAATGTCCTGTCCCTGCAGTGTGTGTGTAGTCACTGTGTAATGTCCTGTCCCTGCAGTGTGTGTGTAGTCACTGTGTAATGTCCTGTCCCTGCAGTGTGTGTGTGTGTGTGTGTGTGTGTATGTAGTCACTGTGTAATGTCCTGTCCCTGCAGTGTGTGTGTAGTCACTGTGTAATGTCCTGTCCCTGCAGTGTGTGTGTGTGTAGTCACTGTGTAATGTCCTGTCCCTGCAGTGTGTGTGTAGTCACTGTGTAATGTCCTGTCCCTGCAGTGTGTGTAGAGTCACTGTGTAATGTCCTGTCCCTGCAGTGTGTGTGTAGTCACTGTGTAATGTCCTGTCCCTGCAGTGTGTGTGTGTGTAGTCACTGTGTAATGTCCTGTCCCTGCAGTGTGTGTGTAGTCACTGTGTAATGTCCTGTCCCTGCAGTGTGTGTGTGTGTGTGTGTAGTCACTGTGTAATGTCCTGTCCCTGCAGTGTGTGTGTGTGTAGTCACTGTGTAATGTCCTGTCCCTGCAGTGTGTGTAGTCACTGTGTAATGTCCTGTCCCTGCAGTGTGTGTGTAGTCACTGTGTAATGTCCTGTCTCTGCAGTGTGTGTGTAGTCACTGTGTAATGTCCTGTCTCTGCAGTGTGTGTGTGTAGTCACTGTGTAATGTCCTGTCTCTGCAGTGTGTGTGTGTGTGTGTGTGTGTGTAGTCACTGTGTAATGTCCTGTCTCTGCAGTGTGTGTGTGTGTGTAGTCACTGTGTAATGTCCTGTCTCTGCAGTGTGTGTGTGTGTGTGTGTGTGTGTAGTCACTGTGTAATGTCCTGTCTCTGCAGTGTGTGTGTGTAGTCACTGTGTAATGTCCTGTCCCTGCAGTGTGTGTGTGTAGTCACTGTGTAATGTCCTGTCCCTGCAGTGTGTGTGTGTAGTCACTGTGTAATGTCCTGTCCCTGCAGTGTGTGTAGAGTCACTGTGTAATGTCCTGTCCCTGCAGTGTGTGTGTAGTCACTGTGTAATGTCCTGTCTCTGCAGTGTGTGTGTGTGTGTGTGTGTGTAGTCACTGTGTAATGTCCTGTCTCTGCAGTGTGTGTGTGTGTGTGTGTGTGTGTGTGTGTGTGTGTAGTCACTGTGTAATGTCCTGTCTCTGCAGTGTGTGTGTGTAGTCACTGTGTAATGTCCTGTCCCTGCAGTGTGTGTGTGTGTGTGTGTGTGTGGTCACTGTGTAATGTCCTGTCCCTGCAGTGTGTGTGTAGTCACTGTGTAATGTCCTGTCCCTGCAGTGTGTGTGTGTGTGTGTAGTCACTGTGTAATGTCCTGTCCCTGCAGTGTGTGTAGAGTCACTGTGTAATGTCCTGTCCCTGCAGTGTGTGTGTGTGTGTGTAGTCACTGTGTAATGTCCTGTCCCTGCAGTGTGTGTGTGTAGTCACTGTGTAATGTCCTGTCTCTGCAGTGTGTGTGTGTAGTCACTGTGTAATGTCCTGTCCCTGCAGTGTGTGTGTGTGTGTGTGTGTGTGTGTGTGTGTGTGTGTGTGTGTGTGTAGTCACTGTGTAATGTCCTGTCCCTGCAGTGTGTGTGTGTGTGTGTGTGTGTGTGGTCACTGTGTAATGTCCTGTCTCTGCAGTGTGTGTGTGTGTGTGTGTGTGTGTGTAGTCACTGTGTAATGTCCTGTCCCTGCAGTGTGTGTAGTCACTGTGTAATGTCCTGTCCCTGCAGTGTGTGTGTAGTCACTGTGTAATGTCCTGTCTCTGCAGTGTGTGTGTGTGTAGTCACTGTGTAATGTCCTGTCTCTGCAGTGTGTGTGTGTGTAGTCACTGTGTAATGTCCTGTCCCTGCAGTGTGTGTGGTCACTGTGTAATGTCCTGTCTCTGCAGTGTGTGTGTGTGTGTGTAGTCACTGTGTAATGTCCTGTCCCTGCAGTGTGTGTGTAGTCACTGTGTAATGTCCTGTCTCTGCAGTGTGTGTGTGTAGTCACTGTGTAATGTCCTGTCTCTGCTGTGTGTGTGTGTGTGTGTGTGTGTGTAGTCACTGTGTAATGTCCTGTCCCTGCAGTGTGTGTGTGTGTAG